>NW_016158178.1:101434-113741 GCF_001687245.7 Rhagoletis zephyria
TATTACAAAAATAAATAAATGAAGTATTTCAAACAGGTGGCAACCCTCCTCAAATATATTTTCGGCCGTAAACCTTAATATTGAAATACTTCATTTATTTATTTTTGTAATATAAATGATCCTGCTATGATACCGAACAATGCAAAAAGAAAATTATTCAAATCAGTTCAGCGGTTCTCGAATTTCGATGACCGTGACAAAGGAACACAACATTTTTTTATATATAAATATAGATTTCTAAATCAAGATTTTTAAATGCCTTTAGTTTGGTACCGATATTGTAACATTTAATTTTTTTACCAATTTAATTGAGATAAATTTTCAAACAGGTGGCAACCCTCTTCCAAGAATCTTTCTACTGTAGGACTTTTAAAAACTCTTTAGTTTCGACTACCCACATTGCAATATTTCATTTAGTTTAATCAATATAACTGAGTTAAAATTTTCAAATAGGTGGCAATCCTGCACAAAAGTATTTCCTAAAGTTTTCTTTCCTCAACCTCTTTAATTTGATACCAATTATATTGAGTTAAATTTTCAAACAGGTGGCAACCCTCCTCAGGCATATTTTCGGCTATAAGCCTTCTTAAAAATCTAAAGTTTGATACCCAAATTACCGTATTTCATTTATTTTATCAAAATAACTGAGTTTAAATTTTCAAAGATGTGGCAACTTTACTCAAAAATATTTCCAGCACCTATCTTTCTTAAAACTCTTGAATTTAATATCTATATTGTAATATATCATTTAGTTTATCAATAAAATTGCGCTTAATTTTTTAACAGGTGGCAACCCTCCTTTAAAATATTTTCGACTGTAAGCCTTCTTAAAATTCTTTAGTTTGATATCCACATAGCAATATTTAATTTACTTTATCAATTTAACTGAGTTAAAATTTAAAAATTGGTGGCAACCCTTCTCCAAAATATTTCCAACAGATATCTTTCTTAAACCTCTTTAATTTGATACACATAATGTAATATTTCATTTATTTTATCGATGTACTTTAGTTAAATTTTCAAACAGGTGGCAACACTCTTCAAACATATTTTCGGCTGTACGCCTTCTTAAAACTTTATACTTTTACACCCACATGGCAATAATTCATTTATTTTATCAATTTGTCTGAGTTAAAATTTTCAAATAGGTGGCAAGCCTCGTCAAAAATATTTCCAGCAGTTATCTTTCTAAAAAATCTTTAATTTGATACCCATATTGTAACAATTTATTTATTTTATCAATATAATTGGGTTTAAAATTTTTCAAATAGGTGGCAACCCTCCAATTTTTTGCGATATCATTGGTTCTGGTATTATACCGAACAATACAAAAAAAAAAAATTATTCAAATCGGTTCAGCCGTTCTCGAGTTTTGACGACCGTGACATACGAACACAACATTTTTATTAATATAGATTACCGAAAACTAAAATATTTAAAAAAAAATTGCCCGTACTGTAAAAAATTCGTTGTACCTAAACTTTATTGACTGACTGTATAAGGTAGCTGTGCTGGATTGCATAAAAAAAAAAAAAATAATTTGTCTTTTCTAAAAAAAAAAGGTAGCTCTGGCGGCTTGCATTTTTAAATAAATTTAGTGAGAAAGTGATAATTATTTTGATACTTTTTTTTTAAATGCTCTTTTTCTGCAACTGTATTGCCTTTCTCAATTCCCAATCTTGGCCTTTGTTTATGGAATCACTAAGTATAATGATTATTAAGCAACTCGAAAACTATACCAGCGTGATTACCGACGTATCCTTTTGAGAGGTAGCCGCACCCTTATAAGAGGAGTTTTCAGGTCAAAATTTCAGTAGGTTGCGTCTGTATGGCCTTTTCAATTTTATAAATTATCATTATTTTTAAGTGGAAAAATAAAACTCAAAATTAATGATAATCTCTGCGCGAAAAAATAAAAATCATAAAATAATCATTATTTGTAATCCCAAAAATAAAAATCAAATAATAATTATTTCCGTTTGAGCGAAAAAGTAAAACTCAATAATAATTCATAAAATAATGATTAAATGCTGATTTAAATTATTTTTCTCATAATAATTACCTTCCCTGCGTTTAAAATTTGAAATAAAATAGTTAAGTGAAAGTACCACATTTCACTGCTTTTGGACTAGTGCGGGACTAGTTACTATCGGACTGGTTCGTTTTTGGCGAAAAAGAACTAGTAATGAACTAGAAATTTGGTTCACTAGTTCGTGTTTTCCCTACAGGGATATATTGCACAAATTTGAGGTAGCCCTAATAGCTGCCCAAAACAACTTTTGAATATTTTTTTTTTACTTTTGGTATTATGAGGCTCTATGAACCTTGTAATTAAGAGGAACAATTTTTAATATTCATCAGGACGAATTTGACCGGAAAGGGTTAAGCACAATCGATTGATTTTCGGCACTATATTTGCGTAACTCAACGCAAGTAATAAATATTTCTTTCGGAACCGCAATAAAAGAAAATGTTTTTTTTTTTTACTTTTTGTCATATATGCTTAAACTGATAAATAACATAATCATAGAAATGCAAGCATAAGAAGCTCGCATTCACATTCAGCATATACGCTTATAATTTTCGTTTAAACAAATTTTTCGCGATTTTATCTCTAAAGCAAATATTGAGTCTCCTTTAATATATACTTTAGATTTAAATAATCATATACCCAATTAAATATTTTTGGTGGAACAGATGCCGAAATATTTCCTAATAAAAAGTTTTACAGAAACTGAAATTAAATTTATTTTTAATTAAATGCTTTACAATTTGATTAAAATTTTGCCAAGATTTAAGAAAGAGAGCCTTGATAATGAAATTTTTTAAAGCCGGTTCGGGCTTTCTAGCCAAATGCAGTATACTCTGGCGATACGAATAACATTGTAGAACATTGTAGCCATCAATCGAGAATATAGAGAATCAGCTGACTATGCAGGTTACCTGAGAATTTAATTGAATGAGCTGATGTTTCCAAATATATCGCGCAGGGGACACTGTCTTTTTCCCATTCTTCAGCTTGCGTTGGGCGCATTTTTTCATTTAAAAATGGAATTAAAACCGAAAATAGGAATAAGTTGGCTGTAAATACTTTAATAATAAAATACACTGACGTTTTATATTTTTTCATTTCAATTCATGGTTTATGATTAAACGACGATTTTTGTTCATACGTAATTTTCTTTAACTACACAAGTACTTTCGGGTATGCAGTTTTATTGTCCATTCAATTATAGTATAATAAAGTGGAAGTATGAAATGGGTAAAAATCGCGTTAATTTTTGGGAACTTTTTTCATTGAAGGTGTTGCACTTTTTCTGGCATAAATAAAGTATACCCGCCGTTTAGAGAAAAACGAGGAAGGTTTTATAGACTTTTAAATGCTGAGGACACATACACCAATTTTATATTGCGGAAATAAAAATTGTGGAAGATATATAGGGTTAAAGATGAAATTTCGGATTTCGGAAACTGTTAATAGCTTCGAAACGAATTAACTGTTTGAAAAATTCAGCACCAAGTTCGAAAGGTATTTTAAACATCTTTCGTTTGATATATATATTTTGTAAATATGTGTATGATATTTGTGGAAAAAAGAGACTTAATAAAAATATACGCAAAAAAATTTGTTTTAATGGATTTTTTCCAAAAACTGCCTTATTAACATGGTCCATGAATATATTTTCTGAAATGCATATTTGATTTTCTTTTGTTTGAGGTATCATATGACTACTATGTCTTTGCACTTTACTATATATTTTGCTTTTTACGTTATCTCGACTGACCAATTTCGGCGATTTTCTACAGCATTACTTTATAACCTACTTTAACAAATTTTCTGTGATTTGTGTCGAAAGGTGTTCCCTGCAAAATGTATTCAGCCCCTCTTCTTCGGCAACACAGAAAGGATAATTATACTTAGTGAGGGTTACAATCCTCTGGAAAAGGTGTTCAGCCCCTCTTCTTCGGCAACATAGAAAGGAGTATTCTACTCCCTTAGTTCTCTGCAAAAGGTGTTCAGCAAATTATAGCTTATTGTCTGGATTATGTTATAAACCCCCTGCGCAGAAATAGTGTGAATGGCATAGTCGGATGAGCATTGAAAAGTTTATGAAAACAAATTTTATATGAAATTTATTTACAATTTATTTAAACTTGGATATAGACATATGCATATCAAACGAACGGGAAATCAATTTTCTTCTTTTCAGTATCTTAATAAGGCTACTTTTGAAGAAGAAGCTAAAGGAATTTTTTCATATATTTTTTATAAAAACCAATTTTTATCAGAAATTTGAAACGCAAGATACAAGGACCACACCAAAAAAAGGTGTATTAGTTTTTCTTAAAACTGTATATTAACATTTGCAAACGCTTCACTAGTTTTTGAGATATTACGGTTTTTCAAAACGCAAATTTCGATCTTTGACCTTCGATATCTCGCTCAGTTTTAATTTTCGCAAGTAAATTTAAGTACCGTTATAATCAGCACAAAGAGCTCTGTTGACTCATATTTTTAGTTTTTTTCTAGCGAAACGGTGGGTATTCTTTACTCGTTCCCTTTTTCTTCTATATAAAGCATACTAAAATTTTTTGTACATATAGTTACAATATGTATAAACAAAATGTAAAAAATAAAAAAATGTTAAAACTTTGTTACGTTTTGTTTTTTAAAGTTACATTTTCCCATATTTTTCTGATAATTCATTAAAACAGTGACATACTTCTTAATATTGTTCCATTCTCTAAGATAAAGATAGAAATATGTTGTTGTATGTATTTCAAGGATAAAATTTTAAAAGGACATTTACAATACTTACCAGCCCTTCTGCACCAAAAAAACTGAATCTGCTTAAATTCCACGGAATTTCCCCTTTAGTTTGGTACTTCTTCTCTAAGGATATTTCACTGAATTTTTTAAATAATTTTTGAATTACTGATGTCAGACTGATGTCATAGTCAACTTTGACAAGTTAGTTAGTTAACTTTTCATATTTATTTAAGGTATGGTCCAAGATAAAATATGTATACACTGCGTTCATTTAAATCTCTTTGCTTTCTTTCGGGAAAATAAAAAGTGCACTGGTTCAGAGAATTGCCGAAGGTAATTGGTAAAATTCTGCCCATACCAATAATGCACAACATAAACCACACAAATATTTGCGCAAATACCAACTAACACAAATAAGAATCGAATTAGAATATTATTTGAACTAATTTGTATTTGCGCAATTATTTTTGTAGTGTATTTTGAGCATAAGCAACGAGTTTTTCTAAAACCTATTTGATATAATGGCAAATAGTTGGACTCATCCAAGAAACAGCATGAGGGTAAAACTGATATTTGGCAGGTTCTGTAATTCAATTCCGAGTGCATTTGAGTCAAGTTCGCTTTGAATTCAAATTGGCAGGGGTTGAAATTGTCTGGCTACCCACAGTGCCGACAAATTTACACACTACAACAAACCAGAAACGTTTTATGAGCAAAGAAATCTACCAAAATTTGAAGCGTCCTACCAAGTAATTTTTGCATCGATACTTTTGAACCAAGTACTGAGTATGTATCGAAAAAAGGTACTCGTATCGAAACCCGAAGAATTCTGGACGCTATTAATGATGGCAAGGGCCTTCGCTGGTCTTGCGTAAAGTGCAGGTCAACCGAAGTTGATCTTTTCAAGTTATTTATGCAAACCAGAAATGGTTTTACAGAAATAGGAAGAGAATTGTCGGTACTGACAGAAAAATTTAAGCATTATGAAAATGTGTTTAAATCATTCAAATGCTTAGATAACTTGCAGTCTGTTAAGATTATCCGTGTGTCTAAACGTAAACGTCTTCATAATCCATCTAAGGAAATTATTGCCGTTGCACGTCAGAATAATCTTCCGACTGACTTAATTAATCTATCTTCTCCATGCCCTCCAGCATCAGAATCCTCAGCCTCAAAAGAGCGTGTAACGAAATCTGCTTCGGATAATAACGAGCCTGAAGTATCTTCCCCTTCCCCCATTGAAGTGGTGGCATCATCTTCAAAGCCTCCACCGCCTTCCCTATCCTCAACTACTAACCCAGTAACTCAACCCCTTCCGCCGGTACTCCAGTCTGATACAAGGAAACTAGTTGTGGTTCCGCCAAAGAAGACAATCTTTGTCTCTAGATTTTCGAGAGACACACCGAAGATGATATAAAGCCTTATATCTCATCAAAAATTACAACTGTCGACTTAAGCATCAGAAAGTTTAATTTTAAATACGAAAGAAATATTGCTTCATTTGAAATTGACGTAAATAATTTTAGTGCGCTGCTTAGTAGTTCTTTTTGGCCTCCCGGAGCTTACGTTCGTGAATTCCAATATAGGCCCAAAAAAAGGAAATAACTTAGCTAATATTCCGCGTCATAACGCTGAATCAAAAAGCTAATTATTAAATCTGATTCATTAGCAAAATGTAAGAGGCTTAAATACTAAATTAACGAACTTATACCTTAAAGGCCTTGAATTTAATTATAATATTCTTTGTTTTGCTGAAACTTGGCTGAAACCTCACATTTTCAATTCAGAGATTCTCCTAAATAATTATCATATCTATAGACAAGATAGGGAGGATAGAATCGGCGGTGGCATACTCTTCGCTGTAGACTCTCCAATTCCATCTGAAGAAGTTAGTCTTCCACACATTGATTCAGTAGAATTCAAATGCATTCGTGTACAGGCTGGAAAAGGGTCTATTTACACACATTGGTGTATTCACGACTCATCCCTTTACTAAATCAGTTAGTTTACTGACTAAACCCTCTGATTCAATGATTGTGTTGGATGATTTTAATTTACCAAGCATATCATGGAACATCATTGACAATGATATCGTACCTTTCGTGTCTAGTGCGTGAATCAACGTATTTTTAGAGGAGATGGCTGAACTCTGCCTAACTCAGGTTAATGTACTTCACAATAAGTTTGGTAAAGTATTAGATCTTGTTTATGTTGATGATGCATCTAAGTCCGTTGTAAATAAGCGTGATCCACTAGTTTTGCCCGAAGATGTCTACCACCCTGCTATGGAGGTATCTTACGAAGTTATAAGTGATGGTCAAAATTGAAGTACCCAAGCATACGAACCAAATTTCGCTTTGATTTTTCGAAAGCCAACTTTAAAAAGCTTAACAAAGAACTGTCTATATTGTCGTGGCCTGCACATAAAGACAATATTGCATAAAGCGTTGCACTATTTATACCCGAGCGCACTTGTGCACAAGGTAAGGTGGCCAGATATTTTAGGGACATAATCAGTACAGTCGGGATCAAAAATCAGTACAGAGCCATAAAAATCAGCTCATTTTTAAGCGTATTTTTTATTATTAACAATATAACAACCAAATAACAGCGCATTAATTAAAAAAAAAAATAACTAATAGACTTTTAAATACGTATAGTATTATCAATAAAAAAATTCATTACTTTAAAACAAATCAATGGTATTACGTATGTAAGTACAGCTGTGCTCAGGAAAATAGTAGTAAAATGTATTGACAGATTTTGAAAATTTTTTCTTTCTTACTTAATTTAATTTTTTTATAAAAATATAGTTAACTCTATAACAAAAGACATTTGAGTTGAAGTCTCAAACTTTCTAGAAAATTTATAAGAATTGAGAAAATAAAAAAAATTTGCAGCCCATTCAGTTTCAGTAGAACGAGCTCGAGGCAGAATCTGTTTGCATATTTTAAGCTACAAATTTAAAACATATTTAGTTGGTGTGCTTATTAAATACACCATTCACATTAAAATGTTGACTAAAAGGTATATTACTGAATTATCGCTAAACGAATTTTCGAGTACGAATGAAATTTAATAGTGTTAAATGTGTATGTGCAAGTTAAACTACAGGTGGTCGAACATCAAAAATCAAAGTAAAGCTACATATATCATATCCAACAATCGGTAGTTTGCACCTTTTCCAATTTTTTAGAGCTTACATTGCACCGTATCAGTAGTCGTCTTAAGTTTGAAATACTGACAGCCGATTTCTAAGTGGATGTTTAATTATAATCGAAAGATTATCTCTTATTGTCATCTTCTCAGTGTACTTAATATATGACTAACTCACCACCACCTTTCATAAGATTTATTAATGGCGAAACCAGCTTTTTCTGTAAACCCTGTAAAACCTACAAATCGTGAAATTGGGTTGGGTTGAATCCAAACAGTTTGTTATTTTGCAAAATCCTAGGAAACGAAACAATTGCAAGCTGACACCGTTTTAAGAGTGGTTTAAAGTTAATTAATGCTTTCAATCTGCTCATACGTATGAGTTGTCAAAAACCATTGTTTTGAACATTTAAATCTCAAGTTAATGTCAATTACACCAATTTACAAAAAATATTTATTAAATGTAAAAATCCGTACAAAATCAGTACAAACTCAAAAAATCAGTAGATTTGGCGTACCNTTTCAATCTGCTCATACGTATGAGTTGTCAAAAACCATTGTTTTGAACATTTAAATCTCAAGTTAATGTCAATTACACCAATTTACAAAAAATATTTATTAAATGTAAAAATCCGTACAAAATCAGTACAAACTCAAAAAATCAGTAGATTTGGCGTACCGATTTCGGGCTCTTGAAAATCAGTACAATAGAAAAAAATCAGCACACGTACTGATTAAATCAGGGCATCTTGCCACCCTAGCACAAGGGTATATTAATTTTGTTCACATAACGGTTGTTTGTAACAGCCAAAACGAATCGAGATAGATATAGACAAATGTATACATAAATGCTCAGAATGAATAGAGAAGTCGATTAAGCCATGTCTGTCCGTCTGTTTGTCCGTCCGTGTACACGATAACTCGAGCAAAAATTGAGATATCTGAACGAAATTTAGTATGTAGATTTCCATTAATTCAAGGTAGGTTGGTATTGAAAATGGGCGAAATCGGACTGTAACCACGCCCACCTCCCATATAACGGTAATTTCCAGAAATACGAAAACTGCGATATTTTAGTAACTACTGAAGATAATATAAATAAGAATAAGAAGAAGAAGATAAGAATATTATAAATTTTTGGGAAATGGGCGTAGCCACGCCTACTTATGGTTACATGGGTATATCTTGGTAACCGCTGCACCAATTTCTTCCAAACTTCGCACAGTTATTAGTCTTGGTAGAACATACTAAATAGCCGAAAATTTAAAAAATCGGACAATAACCATGCCCACATCCTATATAACGGTAATTTAGAGAAATTCAAAATCTTCGATAAATAAGGACCTAAATATTAAAGCTAATTTATTCAAAATTGATGGTTGCAACAATTCTTTACCAAGAAATACGTTTATGGTAAAACTTTGGAAAATGGGCGTGGCACCGCCCACTTATGATCACATATATGTATATCGGTAACCGTTCTACCAATTTGTATCAAACTCGGTAATTTTATTGTGCTTGCCACATAAAAGCAAAACTTTGAAAATTATTAAAATCGGACTAAAATTACGACCGCTTTGCATATAATGGTAAATTTCAGAAATGCTTGAAACTACAATATTTCGAAATTTAAGGTCGCTAATTTACTCAAAATTTATACACCCCGGCTTACCATCTAGCGGTAGGTTTCGGAAAGGTGAAAAAACATACATTTAATACTTGCGCCGGGTATTTAATGTTCGGCTCCTCCTGAACTTAGACTTTCTTACTTGTTAACTTTACTTTACATAAATTATTTGAAAAGCATGTGCCTAAACGCATGTATGTTCCTGAAGAACAAACACAGTTATGGTTCACTAAAGAACTGAGAAATTTGAAAAACAGAAAGTCGCGTTATTTTAGATTACACAAAAAAAAGCGGTTTACACTCATACTATGTAAAATACTCACTTTTGCGTCATAAGTTTTTTGAATTAAACAAAAAGTGTTATAAAGCTTACTTGTGTAAAATGAAACGGCGTATAATATATAACCCCAAATCACGACTTCGTAAATTCCAAGCGAAATGTACGTGGGTTTCTTTCCGCCATGAAGTATCAAAATACCGTCTCTAGTGATAATCAAACAATTTCTAACATGTTCGCTCAGTTTTTTAAAACCCAATTATTCCATTAACTCACATGCTAAAATTGAATATCCTTTTAAACTATGTCCAATGAACTCAATAAATATGCCAGTAATATATCCCGATGATGTAGTGATTTATCTGAAATCCTTAAAGCAGTCCTTCAGTTATGGTCCTGACCAGATCCCTAGTTGTATTCTTATAAATTGTGCTGATTATCTCTATGAGCCGTAAACAGCGTTATTAAATTTGTCTCTTAAGCTAAGTGTACACGGTAGAAAAAGAACGCGATATTTAGACAAAAATCTCGCTAGAGACGTGTAAACACTCAATAGAGCTCTACGAAAGACTCACCTACAAAGTCTATGTGAGAGTTATTTAGCGAGACTTTTTCGTCATGTACACAGTCCAACGAAGCTAGATCGAAAACTCTACGACGACTCTACGCTCTATTTAGCAAGCTAAATAGACTTTTTGTTCTACGGAGACGTATAGTAAATTCTTGACAATGAACTTCATTACAAATTGTTAAATTTTGAAATGGCTACGACATTAAATCGTATATTCGATACAAGCACACCATTTTAAGTACATTTAGAACGTAGCCAAATAATGTATCGGGAATCATCCTCTTATCTTCATTGGTATTTCAATGGCTTTTTCAATAGTCTCCGTCCTATGCAGAGGGGCATAATTATTGGTTAAAACATAAGGGGTATTCACAAATTGAACAGATGGTCTGGCACACTGGCAACAGTCATTGCTTGAGTTATCTGCTGTTTTGTCAGAGTGCCAGGCCACTTGTTCAACTTGGTGAATACCTGGATATATATAGTAGTTTGACTGGAAATGCTCGGAGAAACTCCATTCAAGGGAATTTTAATAATATTAAAGGCTGTTTGATGTGATTCCAAAAGTACACATAGTACCGAAGGGAGAGGTTGCCATGTTTGATTTTTAGGTACATTTGTCTACTTTTAGGTAAATTTTTTTTGACAAATAAGTACAATTTGTAAGTTTAATTCTTGTCCATATTGCGAAAATGTATTTTATGACCAACTACATCTTCTACATCGTAGCTTTGATATACATAAATACATATAACATACAACAAGCGTTGACAACAATTCGAGATAGAAAACTAACTCTAGGCGAGAGGTAACTATTGTCTACCGTGTACACAGCTTGTAGAGTACGTGATAGATAAAAGTTGAGATTTCTCTATTTTGTCTCTAGAGTGTCTAGTGTGAATATCTCCTAGAGTTGCTCTACCGTGTAAACCTAATTGAGAGGAGATTTTTATTTCAGTAAAACTCTAGAGAGATTTCTCTAACGTGAACGCTTAGCTTTAAAGAGGGCGTTTTTCCAACTATATGGAAGGAATCATTCATAACCGCGTTACATAAAAGCGGTAGCAGATCTTCAGTGGAGAACTACCGGGGAATAGCTAAGCTTTCTGTAATTCCTAAATTATTTGAAGCAATTAGAACAAATCAGTTGACGCATTCTATCTCTTCTGGCATTTCATATAGTCAACATGGATTTTGCAAGGGCAAATCAACTTCTACAAATTTACTTGAATTAACATCTTANGCTTCTCGCGAAGAGCTGTTCATCCCGCTTCTTATACAATAGGTAACCATAACCTGGAACAGGTATACAATTTTGTGGACCTTGGTATCACAATGGATCCTAAGCTTAATTTTAATCTTCATATTAATGTGACAGTCAACAAGGCTAAAGGTGTACTTGCATTTGTGAAACGATGGTCAAATGAATTTTGTGACACTTATATCACTAAAACCCTGTTTACAACTTTAGTTAGGCCAATTTTGGAATACGGTTCGTTGGTTTGGAATCCAGGGTATCAAATTTACTCAGACAAGATAGAATCAATTCAAAAACAATTCCTACTTTTTGGTTTAAGAAATTTCCGTTGGGATTCTCAATATAACCTTCCACCTTATACGAGCCGATTAAAACTTATTAATCTTCCTACACTTTCCAGCCGCAGGCAAATGCTTGGTACAATTTTTATCGTTAAATTACTAACAGGCTCAATTTCAAGTCCGCTTCTTCTGGGCGAAGTTAGCCTTTATGTTCCCTCCCGGGTATCAAGACACTTTTGTCCCCTATTTCTGAAAGCTTGTAAAACTAAATGTGAATTGCACGACGCACTCCGTTGCTTATGCCAGGCTTTTAACTCTCATTCCAGCACGTTTGATATATCAGATCCGCTTTTCAGCATTAAGAAA
>NW_016158178.1:118123-144320 GCF_001687245.7 Rhagoletis zephyria
CTAAACATTTTTTCGTAATGCTTAAATTTCTCAACAAGCGCCGACAGATCCTTCCCGATCTCAGAAAAACCATTTCTGGACTGCCTGAAGAATTTAAATAAATCAACTTCGGTTGATCTACATTTTTGACAAGACCAACGAAGACCCTTACCCTCGTTAATAGCGTCTAATACTCTACCGCTCAAACCAGCACATTTTATATGGGCAATCCCATCGCAGAGCCAGCATGACACATAGGAGTCGCTTTTAACGTGGCAATTGGTGTAAATACACGACATGTTTAAAATTATATTTATTTTTAGGTTTTAGAAGCAAAAAAGCAAAAACGGTTTTGAAAACGATGTATTAATCAGTGAACCAATCAGCTGGTAAATATCAGTTGGAAAGCTATGTAGCGAACAGTTTTAAATGCACTGTATATTTGACACCTAATAAACACAACGCAAACTGCTGTGACAAAGATGAAACAGCAGAAATGACAAAAAGACAATAAGAGCAAAATCAATGTGCACAAACAAAAGCAATTGTACAACAACAATATATTATATGAAACAAAATACTCGGCACATGCAATTAAAAATATCAAGTTAAATTAATCAAATTTACGGGAAATTTTGATGTTTTACTTATCTTTAAATTGTGCACCAGAAGTTTATTAACACTTTTTTTAATCTTTTACTTTAATAAGCGTAAACAGCTTTATAAAACACAAAATTTAAACAGATCACAGAAAAACACAGCTTCACAGCTTGACGTCTGCGTAAACCAGATATATAAAATCAATCGCATAGTCATGAAGAAAAATTGGGGCTATTGGAAAAAGGGGCGTAAACTGAAAACGGAATTTTTCACACTGCATATCTCTGGAAGTGTTCATGGTAGAGTACTGGAACTTGGTATGTACAAGATATATTTATAAAATCAATCGCATAGTTACGAAGAAAAATTGGGGCTATTGGGAAAAGGGACGTGGCACCTAGCTAATTACAAATCTAAAGTAAATTTTTTTAAATTTAAAACGGCAGGTAATTGGAGTGCGAATTACGAATGAGAAAGTGAACTACGTAATTGGCGTGTCGTGGGAAAGCCGTAATACATAGAGCATGTGTGAACACGGTAACAAAGTTCTTTAGGGAAAGCTGGTGAATACTATTTTTACTATGGTAAAAAGATTTTCCAATCTGCTCTGTGAAATTAAATCTTTTTTGACAGCACACTACTTTTGATAACCGCAGATTTATGTGGATTAAAATATTAAAAATTGAAGTGAAATTAGTATTTTTAGAAAACATCTACCACCATTGATTGCAATTCATCAATTTAAGCTTTTAATTAACAAAAAATTACGCACATTAAAATTTTCTATGCATTTGTCAAAAATTTCACTAGCCTCATGATCTACTGAAATTTTACTCACCTCATACTTGACAAAAATTTACACGTTGCGAACTTTGTTACCGATTCACACACGCTCATATGTTAAGATACGTATACAAATTTTTTTTAATATTTGGAGTCTTTTTCATTTACCTGCGGTAATTAGGGTATTCATATCGCAGCATTTAAATTATACATAACGAGTTCCAAAAAGTAAGTTGTAATCACAACATTTTTTGGTGCCAAGACCCGAGACCACGGCGCTCAGTGTAAGATTTGACCCATCTAGCTGCTTTTAATTCTGTAAGTCGAAAACTATTGAAGATAGGCTAATGAAATTTTGCTCAAGGTACGTTATAATGAGGGCCGAAGAAAATAAGCTAGAAAAAATCCATTTTAAGCGCTTAGATAAGCACTAAAATATTGGTAAATATGCTTGCAAATATGCTCGCAAAACAACGAAATTTAGTGTAAAGTGTAATGTTTTTATACCCGAGCGCAAGATATATAAAATCAGTCGCATAGTCATGAAGAATAATTGGGGCTATTGGAAATAGCGGCGTGGCAAATCCCATACAAACACACACTGCATGTCTCTGGAAGTATTCATGGTAGAGTACTGAAACTTGGTGTGTACAAGATTAATTAATTAATTAATCCCAACGGCTTTTGACCCTCCATTCCCGCCNTTTTTCGTGCCGAGTAGTGGAAACAGGAGTTTGTTAAGTGTCGAGATCTAAAACTATTCAGCTACAGAATCAAATTCATCAGCTGATTGGATATGCTAAAGATAGTATTTCAATTATTGAGAGTGGAAATAATAGTTTTCTTTATAGTAAAAATCGAGTCCGATACGTCAAACGTGCTGGAATGACAGTTAAAATCTTGACATAAACCACGGAATGATTCGTTCAGATCAAAATTAGTTTTGCATGGCTTTAAAAATAGAGGCACTCAGTGTCTTGACACTCGAGAAGGAACATTAAAATTTACCTCAGCCAGGAGGGCCGGGCTATTAATCAAGCCTGTCATTAATTTTACGATAAATATTATACCCAGCATTTCTCTACGACTTGCGAGTGTAGGCAAATTTATGAGCTTTAGACGACTTGTGTAAGGGGGGAGATTGTAATCTGAATCCCAGTTAAAATTACGCAATGCAAAAAGCAAGAATTGTTTTTGAATTGATTCAATCCTTTCTGAATGAACTTGGTAGCGGGGATTCCAAACAATAGATCCGTATTCTAGTATAGGTCTAACTAAACTGGTAAAAAGAGCTTTTGTAACATAAGGATCTTTGAACTCTTTTGACCATCGCCTTACAAATGCAAAAACGCCTTTGGCTTTATTGACTGTAACATTAATATGATGGTTGAAATTGAGTTTGGAATCCATTGTGATACCAAGATCGACAAAATTGGATACCTGCTCCAGATTATAATTTGATATTGAATAAACAGCTGGTTGAACAGCCCTCCGAGAGAAACACATAACTTTACATTTTTGAAGGTTTAGTGGCATATAGTTTGTATTACACCAACTAACCACGTTGTTCAGATCCGCTTGTAACAAAGACCTTTCTTCGATAGAGGACAATGTTTTAAATAGTTTCTCATCATCGGCATACATTAAAATTTTTAAATGTTTCATTATAGAAGAAATATCATTAATGAATATCAGGAACAGAATCGGACCAAGGTGGCTTCCCTGAGGAACCCCTGAAGAAACTTTAATGATGTTGGAAGAACAATTATTAACAATAACTCTTTGTGTTCTATCAGAGAGGTAAGATGAGATCCATTGAAGAAGACTGGGCTGAAAGCCGATTAGGTCGAGTTTACGGATGAGTAACGAGTGACATACTTTGTCAAAAGCTTTACTGAAATCGGTGTATATTACGTCGGTATGAGCATTTTCTCTAAAACCGTTTGAGACATGAGTTGTAAACTCCAATAAATTAGTCATAGTAGATTTTCCTTTAGAAAACCCGTGTTGAGATTGTGTAATTGAAGAAGATATAGAATATGTCAGCTGGTTAACAATAATTGCTTCGAATAATTTGGGGATAGCGGAGAGTTTCGCTATGCCTCGATAGTTTTCTATAGAGGACCTGCTGCCGTTTTTGTGAAGTGGTATTATGAAAGACTCCTTCCAGGCTGACGGAAAAACGCCATGTTAAGTGACAAATTGAATAGAGTTGTTAAAGGCTCGCAGATGTTCTCAGCGCAGTTTTTAAGAAAACAGGTCGGAATATGATCAGGTCCAGGCCCGAGCGCACTTGTGCACAAGGGTATAATAACGTTGTTCACATAACGGTTGTTTGTAACAGGCAAAACGAATCGAGATAGATATAGACAATTGTATACATAAGTGATCATAATGAAAAGAGAAATCGATTAAGCGGTGGCTGTCTGTCCGTCCGTCCGTCCGTCTGTGCACACGATAAAATTGAGTATCGAGTAAAAATTTTGATATCTTAACGAAACTTTATACGTGCACTTCTTTCGGGCGTAGGACGGATGGTATTGAAAATGGGCAAAATCGAACAATAAGCACGCCTACCTCCCATATAACGGTAGTTCTGAGAAATACGAAAGCTGCGATATTTTAGTTACTACTGCACTTTATTCACTCAAAATTGATATTTACAATAATCTTTAGACGAAAAATAAGAATATTATAAACTTTTGGAAAATGGGCGTAGCCACGCCCACTTATGGTTACATGTGGATATCTTGGTGATTGCTGCACCAATTTCCACCAAACAGTTGTTAGCCTTGCTACAGCATACCAAATGGCCGAAAATCTTTAAAATCGGACAATAACCATGCCCACATCTTATATTACGGTAATTTAGAGAAATACGAAATCTTTAAAAAAACAGTAAATATTAAAGCTAATTTATTTTAAATTGACGCTTGCAACAATTCTTTACCGAGAAATACGACCATGATAAAATTTTGGAAAATGGGCGTGGCACCGTTGTATCTCGGTAACCGTTCTACCAATTTGTACCAAGCTCGGTATGGATATTGTGCTTGCCACATAACAGCAAAACGTTGAAAATTTTTGAAATCGGACTAAAATTGAGGCCGCTTTTCATATAACGTCAAATTTCAGAAATTCTTGAAACTTCAATATTTCGAAATTTAAGGACGCTAATTTACTCAAAATTGATACATGTAGCGGTAGCTTTTGGAAAGGTGAAAATCATATATTTAATACTTGCGGCGGGTATTTAATGTTCGGCTCCGCCCGAACTTAGACTTTCTTAATTGTTTTTTATTTCGTTTATTTCAAGGATTGCAATCAAGTGTTGCTTGATAAGTTCAAATAATGGAGATCTGCGCTAGTCGTTTTAATTTTTTTTTTAATATTCGTTATTATTCAATTAAGATAAATTGTTTTTAATCTTTTCAATAACACCAATGCCTTCCCGTAGAGACAAACCATTAGTTTACAATTTTTGTACCCAAGCAGAAATGCAGTTGAAGTTACGGGTTAATAAAAACGAAATCTGTTTTTATGTTATTACTAGTGAACCCGCATGGCGTTAAAATGCTAAAAACTTAATTTGAAAATTTAAAAAATATTCCAAATGTTAGTCAGAGTTATAAAAGATCCGAGTGCAGTAAAGAGCAGTCTGGCTTAGTGCCATTCAAATCAACCTGTACCGATGAAAAAAGTTCTTATTTAAAAAAAAATAAAAACATTACCACACATCTACAGGTAAGGTCTTTAATTTGACCTCTCATTTTTGAAATACCCTTTCAAAAGTATTCCCAAACTAAAATCATCTTAAATCTCTTTCGTCTGACATTGTGATACACATGTATTTCAATAAACTGAAGAACTAATTTGAATTTGATTTTTCGAACACATGGCAACCCTCCTAAATAAATGAATAATTTGAAGGTATCTTTTTAAATATGTAGCAACTCTCTTCGAACATTCCAAATGGCCAAACTAAAGATATCTTAACATTCTTTCGATTGACAGCGGTTTTATATTTCATATACTTTTTGTATTAGTTAATTGAGTTAGACCTTTCAAACAAGTGGCAGCCCTTTTTAAAAGTATTTTCAAGCTTAATACTTGTTAGCTCTCCTTCGCCTGACATTGCGATACATATTTTAATTAACTGATAAATTAAGTGGAATTTGATTTTTTAAACATGTGGCAACAACGCTAAGTACAGTTCAGAAATAAAAATTTTTCAAACCCCCTTCGACTGATACCCATATTTTAATTATTAATTAAACTTATCTAATAATTTGAATTTAACTTTCTAAACAGGTGGCAACCCTCTTTCAACACCCCAAAATTATTCTGGTGTTCAAAGTAAATATTTTTTAATACTCCTTCGTTTGACATCCATATTCTGATGTTTCATATAATTTGTGTATAAGTAAACTAAATTCGACATTTCAAGCAGGTGGCAACCCTCTTCAAAATATTTTCAAACTACTACTTTCTGAAACCCCTTTCGTTTTGTACCCATATGGTTTTTTTTCTTACCTACTATGATTTTTTAAACAGGTGGAAGCCCACTTATAGTTCAGCCAAGAAACAAAGCTTTTCAAAACAATTTCGGTTGATACCCATTTTGAAATAATCGATTTATTTTTTTTAATAATTTGAGTATAATTTTTTAAAGATGGCAATTCTTATCGAAAAAGTAAAACCTTATTGCACATACAGGCCAAGCTTTTAATTTGACACCTCAGTTTTGAAAGTCGAACGAACATTGCGGATATGATGGCATTGATTTTAAAATAATTTGAATTAAATTTTTCAACTGGTGGCAACACTTTTCCCAAAAATAAAACCAGTTTGCACATCTACAGGCCAAGCGCTTTATTTGACACCACATTTTTGAAAATCGAACGAACGGTGCAGATCTTTTATGCGGAACAAAAAATGCCTTCGCGTATTATATATATAGATTATTAAACATTTGGACGAATTAAACAGCTCCAAAGAAATGGTAAAGCAGAATTTATTGAGCCAAAAGCTTTTTAAGTAGTACGAAGTTCTTAAGAAATTTGCTACTCTTTCTACTATGGTTTGCTAAAGTTTGTTTGTGAAGTGTACAAGGTACCCGTGTCTTCAACAGAAATATATGCCCATTCCATTATTTAGGAAGGAAAAAGTGAGACAGCAGGCTGTAAAATATCAGATGCCAAAACTCCTTAGTTACTACTATTCACACACACGAAATAATATTAATTTATTTTTTGACCGTTTACTTAAAAGGTACGTACTTAGCCTTGAAAATAAGCAAAATAAGCATGACCGTTAAAATTAAGATTGCAAACCCTGAATAAGCAAAAGAAACAATTCCAAGCAAAAGCTTAAACTTTTCGGCCTTGGTTATAAGATAGGCGAAGCTTTTTACAAAAAATTTGTCATTTAGAGTTACTGTTACGCCACTCTATTATATAAATGCAATTTTTAAAAAGGCAAAAGCTGAAATATTTAACTAACTACAAAAGCTAAAATGCCCAAAATTGATATTTAGAAAGGGTACTCATTTAAAAGCGCAAAACTCTCGCAAACTGGGCAAACTGTGCAATTTAAAACCCTCGCAAATGAAATGTCAAAATTTGTATGGAAAGCTATTTGCACAAAAAAGGCAAGTTTGCGTGGAAAGTTTGTCGCGCAAATTTGCGCAGTGTGATGTGCAACCCTCAATCAACTATTTGGTTTAATTTCATTTTGATTTGTGCTCAACGCTTTTTCATAAGATTTAAATATTTTCTTAAATTCGAGTTTAAATTGTTCAAATTTATAAATTGAGCATTGTCAAATAATTAAATGTCTGAAATTGCACAGAATATAAAATTTTCCTCATGAAACACACTGCGCAAAGTTGCCTAATTGCCCAAATATGAAAGTTGCGCGAATAGATGAGTACCCTTAGAGTTTCTTTATAACAAGGAATTATAAACTAACAGAAATGGACTTAAAAACAGGGACCGAAAATAAAAGATATTTTTTGTTTCGATGTTATAAAAGTCCGGGACAAAATATTGTCCTAGAATAAAGTTATCAATGTTCCTTTGATCCCAGGACCTCCTGGACAAGAATCCTGCATTCTTTTTATTTTTCGAACTTTCTGGGAAAAAGTCCAATAATAACTTAAAAATGCGGAATTTCATTTTTTAAGTCCAGCAATAAAAGCTAAACTTGGCCAAATATTTTTTAAGTCCGAAATAAAAGTCCTTTCGTAATAATAAACAAACCGCTTATCTAAATGAAACAAATTTAGTATCGACTGAAAGAGGACTGAAAGAGCTTTCAAACAGAAATATATAAACCGAAGGTTGCCACCTATCTATATATTTTTTTTATAGTTAAACACATTTGTTAGGTCAAAATAAAATTCCTTTCGTAATAATAAACAAACCGCTCCTCCAATTTAAACAAATTTGGTACCAAATAAAATTGGACTGAAATAGCTTTCCACCTATATATATATATATATACCGAGGGTTGCCACCTTTTTTATATTTTTTTATAATCTATATATTTAATACGCGAAGCAATTCTTTTTCCAGATCATCAGACATGCACCGTTGGTTCGATTTTCAAAAAAGAGGTGTAAAATTAAAGCGCTTGGCCTGTCATGTGCAATATGGGTTTAGTTTTTTAAAATGTTGGCATATCTGAACTAATATATCTGACTCAACCAGCAAATCAAAGAAGCCGTGGCCTTGTGTTGCTAACGAATGCGTCCTTCGTGTAATATTAGTTAACATTTAGCAGTTAGTTGTTGTAGCACTTGGCACTTTTGCTTAAGTACTTTTTTGGTGACAAATCTTTCAGGTGCGATCGGGACCCGAACAGTTTGCTGTTGTGAGGACCCCAATCCTAGGGCTTCGAGCCCCCACAACCCGCATGTATATATACAGATAATTTTTGAATTGTAAATAAAATATATAATTGTTAAGTAATACATGCTTTGAATTGAAAATAGATACTTTGAATTGTAGCCACATATTGTACAGCACTAAGTGATTTCAACTACCGTTATTATTCATGTAACCATATACATACCATTGTACATATACTTTAAGCACGATGGCAATAAAGAACAAAGCGCGAAGGACACCGGGACATACGCGACGCGACTGCGGCCGGCAATTTGTATAAATTTACTATAGCCGTAATTATATTTGGTGGGACGGAGCTACGCCCACCAATCGGAGAGGAACGGGTAGGTTCTACTCCCGTCCTCTTAACGTACGACCAAGACAGACGAGTGCTTTGCTATAAACCAAAAAACGAACCCTTATTATTTTTATTGAGAACCTGGCAACCGATGAGCATACCCTAGCATAATCCGGGTTCGTCACAAATGGCGCCCGAGCAGGGACCTGATTTGACAATACTAGGACAAGATTTGACAGCAAGACTAGAGTAAACTAAACAGTGAAAGTTAAATGTGGTAAGACTGTGAGAAGAGACTCCAAAGAGAGAGCAGACAGTCAAAGTGCAAAAAAAAAGGACTCAAGAGAGAGAGAGTAGAAATTCAAAGTGCCAGAACAGACTATAGATAAAGACCAGAAATTGAGTGAAGTGAGAAGACTCCAAGTGAAACAATAAGTGCAGAACAAGCGTGTGAAAAGACCCAGGAAAGGGCAAAACCTAGCAATATTTTCTAAGAACAGTGAAGATGGTGCAGTTATCGAGGGTATACTACCTACGCAAAGAGGAAATCCTCGAGTACACTGCGGAGTTCGGGTTAGAAGATTCCGGGACAGTTGACGAGCTGCGGAAGAGGCTATTACAGTTCCTGTCAGAGGCAAAAGACGATCCACGGTACACAAGGAGTCTAACGGAATTTTCGCAAAGCACGACCGGGCGTCCCCAATCCCTTTCGCTGACGTGCCGACACTCAGCAGAAACGAGAATATGGCAGGCCAATCCATCAGCCTCGTACCACCACCAGCACACCCCACTCTCACAACCCATTCCGAACCGGCTTACGCCACAGTTATGAACCGAGTGAAAAAGTGGAGCCTAAAGTTTGACGGCGTTAAAGCCCCCTAGGGTTCTCAGAACGCATTGAGTAGCTAGCTGAAGGCTATGAAATCAGCCTCGACGTATTGCCAAAAGCAATGCCGCCAGCGAGTCCAACCAGTACAAGAACCCTTTAAGGACTACGTACTCGAGCTACAGAATCTGATGAGATATGCTGAAGGCAGTGAAGAGCAAAAACTCGAACGCGTGTACCGAAATAGACGCAGCGAGTACCAACTCTACATCAAGTGGCGTGACTTTGCAACGCTGGAGGAGCTTGTAAGTCTTGCTAAAGATTTCGAGAATATTATTTCCGACAGTCAGCGACCAACACCACCTCGGCGCCTCGAAACACAGCCCGACACTTTTAAGCGTGCGCCCATTCCACAGAGGCGACAAGAAGAGCGGTATCACGTTCTCAGACCGACAGCGATGGACCCCAGTAGTTCGGCGCCATGCCAGCATTGAGGCGATGACCGTGGTACAGCGAGGAATGATGAAGGCCCGATAGATCCAAGAACCGCATGTAGGCGATGCGGAGAGAGCGGCCACGTAGCATACGGATGCCGTAACCCCAGAATTGACTTCTGCTGGGAGTCTGGCCGTCGCGGGGTGCAGACAAGAGACTGCTGCAGAAGGATGCAGGGAAACGAGCACGGGTCCCGCCAAGAGCGAGGAGCAGAGACCCAAATGACTAACTCGCACGCATTAAGGGCGTTCTTACGCCAGGACGAAGGGCGAATCGTCGCCACTGCTACACTAGGCGAGACGCAAGTGCAGGCGACAGTAGATACTGGAGCCACAAGGAGCTTCATTAACGAAACGATCGCCGAATGCTTTCCACCATCGAGGGTCAAGATGGTGGAAACAAGGGTTCTGATGGGCGATGATAGCCCAACTATGATATGCGAGGCTATAGATGCGACAGTCGGTCTGGGTGACCAAACCCACGAGAGCGAGCTATTAGCCTCACCAGGACTCGCGGATTAGATGATCATCGGGATGGACTACCTCTGCCAGGCGTGTACGTCCATACGCTACGAAGGGGAGTCGTTGACGCTAAAGGCGACTGATACACCTTCAGGGGAGGCCACGTGCATCACTGTGGCTGAGCAGAATTGCATGAAGGCCCCACAACCGCCAAGCGTCCTAAAACCCCCTTTGAATATAGAGAGCCCCGAGGTTAAAGAATTCTTGGATCGAGAACTAAGCGCCTTCGAGCAAATGACCCGTACCTCCAACATAGCCACGCACAAAATAACCATGAAAGACGACCGCCCTATTAAGCAGCGCTATTACAATAAACAAAGAGATCGACGAGCTTATGGAAAAACGCTGTATAGAGCCTTCGCACAGTCCGCATAGTGCTCCAATTATGCTGACAAGGAAGAAGAACGCGAAGTGGAGACTATGCGTGGACTACCGTCAGCTGAACGCACGTCGGTGCCCGACGCGTACCCACTACCTAGGATCCATCACATCCTAGAGCGGCTTCGCAGTGCCAAGGTCATCAGCAACTTAGATCTCAAGAACGGCTATTGGCAAATTCCTATATATAAGGGAAGGAAAGAATGTACGGCGTTTACCGGGCCAGGTCGCGGACTCTTTCAATGGTGCGTGATGCCGTTTGGGCTCCACTCCGCACCAGCGACGTTCCGTTAGACCGCGTTATCGGGCCCGAACTAGAGTCACACGCATTCACCTACCTGGACGATATAATCGTGACCAGCACATCCGCCGAAGAGAGATGCGAACCTGAAGGTCAATCTAAAAAAGTGCGAATTTTTGAAGGACGAACTTAAGTATTTAGGTCAGGTAGTAAGCAAGGATGGCATCCATACAGGTCCAGACAAGGTCGCCGCTGTGAAGAACATGAAGGCCCCGGCGAACACGCGTGAGCTACATCGCTTCCTAGGCGTAGCGTCCTGGTACCGGCGATTCGTACCAGATTTTTCGCGCGTGGCCCACCCGCTCAACGCGCTACTAAAGAAAGGCAAGCGAAAGGTGGTCGCATGATCAACAGGCTGCTTCCGAAGCCCTGAAAAGGGCACTAGCCGAAGCCCCGGTACCGGCGTGCCCCGACTTTACTAAGAAGTTCATACTGCAGACAGATGCCAGCGACTATGGTTTGGGGGCGGTGCTCATCCAAGCCATGGATGAAGAAGAGCGAGTGATCTCCTATGCCAGCCGCCACCTTAACAAGGCAAAATGCAACTACTCTCCGACAGAGAAAGAATGCCTAGCCATTGTGTGGGCGATTCGTAAAATGAGGCCGTACCTGGAGGGGTACACGTTTACGGTGATAACGGACCACTTATCTCTAAAGTGCTTAAACGCGATCGAGAGTCCGTCCGGTAGAATCGCGAGGTGGGCACTCGAGCTGCAGCAACACTCGTTCAACGTACAGTATAGGAAAGGAAAGCTGAACGTAATTGCGGACGATCTCTCACGAGAGCCCCAAGGGGAACAACTGGGAATCATTACCCAAGATTTCCAGACGGAAGAACCCTGAAAATGGCTGAAGGAGAAGATAAGCGAAGTAAGGGCTAACCCCATTAAATTTCCAGACTACACGGTGGAAAACGGTAAACTATATAGGCACCTCCCCGCCTACGCGGATGGTGAAGACTCCATCCCGTGGAAGTTGTTCGTAGCGAAGAACTTGCGGGAGAGGGTGCTACGCGAAGTCCACGACACACCCAGCGCTGGCCACATGAGCGTACGAAAGACCATCGCAAGTGCCACCGCACGGTATTACTGGCCAGGCATGTTCCGTGATGTACGGAAATATGTGAAAGGGTGTCACTCGTGCCAGATCTATAAACCTAACCAGCAGCAAGCCGCAGGAAAGATGTTGACCCAACTTGCGGAGCCTTGGGCCATTTTCTGCGGCGACTTCATCGGGCCGTTCCCGCGATCAAAATACGACAACACGATGATACTCGTATTTCATGACAAATTCTCTAAATGGGTAGAGATTGTACCACTCCGGAAAGCGACGACAGAGAGCCTGAGTAAGTGGTTTAAAATCCCAAGCACTGCTCTCGGGTCTTTAAGGACTGGATCAATGCTAATCACATTAAAGTGCGTAAATAATCAAAAGAACGGATTTGATGTTCAAAGTTTGTTTACATTTTTCATGTTTGAAAGTATTGAATTAATTATAGTTAATTTTAATATTATATTTCACCATATGACTCGTGCACATATATTTAAGTCACCGCCAAAGAAATGCATATTAAAGCCAAGTGATCGTCTTTTCAATAAATGCCAGTCAGTACTTGGGAATCCTTTTTGACGTATCACTTCATCGCATTGCTGCGGAGTGATTTTAATCCACTCGCCCTTGTTTGCTGGATTTCGGACTGCAGCTGTTTTCTTTATGATACCCCATAGGTTTTCTATGGGGTTTAAGTCTGGGCTTTGCGCCGGCCATTCAAGACATTTAATGTGATTAGCATTGATCCAGTCCTTAAAGACCCGAGAGCAGTGCTTGGGTTCGTTATCTTGCTGATATATCCAAGCAAGTGGCAAGTCGTCAGCGTAATCCCCAACTAGATATTCCTCTAAAATTTCCTTATATAGATATAACGCCCGTCATCTTGCCTTGGATTTGGACAATCGGACCGACACCCGATGACGTAAAACATCCCCAAACCATTACAGACGAGCCACCATGTTTTACTGCTTTTTTGTGTACTTGGCGTTTAATTCTTGCAATGGCGGACGTCTTACATATGGTCTTCCATTAGTATCCAATAATCTAAACCTTTGTTAAAATGTTGTTTCGCAGAGGATAATCTTCTTAAAATATTTTTTTTGAAACATTGGGTTTACGTCTGGCGGTACGGCTATTCTTGCAGTCGTCGACGTACGGTTTGTGTCGATATTTGTATACCATAATTGCATTCTAATTGGGCCCTAATTTCCCTGGAGGTTAAAAAAGGCTCTGCCTTACTCAATCTGACCAATTTTCTATCGTCTAAAGCAGTTGTCTTCCTAGGCTTATTGCGCGGTAGATTATCGAAAGTTCCATTTTTTTGGTAGTGCTGAATAGCATTGACAATTTTTCCTCTGGAAAAGCCCAATACCTGTGTTACTTTCGCTACTGTCCTACATTTTTGGAAACACTCCCACATGATCTTCCTTTCGGAAGGATAAGAGCTCCTGTTCTTACCCATTTTGGAAATTTTTAATCAATTGCTGGGGATATAATACAAATACGAAAATAAATCAGTGGGGGTTAAATATTTTAGCAAATTTACTGCAATTAAGTAAGATAACTTAATTATGTGAGCACTTACGTTTTGACTTTCGGCGAAACAAATGCACTTTTACAATAACAGCGTGGAACAAACTCGTTTGTTAGTTCGAATTTTTTTTTAATCGACCTTCGAACTTTGCAGTAGTCAAATGCAATAAATTTCTTCCCTTCTTCCTCTTTTTCCTCTTTTTCCTCGTCTTCCTCTTTTTTGTTTCCAACCACCGCACAGGTAGCGATTTTTATTTATTTCGTACAAGCGAACTAATATCAAAAATAAAGATTCAGTTAAGACGCGAAACTCAGCCGAAGCTGATCTCTTTTAATTTTCGCTCGGTCGTGATAAAATTCGCTATTAATTTTTTTGGAACTTATTTCATTTTGTGAGTGATTTAAGTTAAGTGCATCGGTTTCATAAAAATAACAAAAACAACATTGTATAATATATATTGTATTAAAAATGTTGGAACCAAAATGTAAAATGGACCATTTTTGTAATGTTTGTGGACGTTTCATAGCAAGCGATGAAAAATGTGGCAATGCGAGTGATTGTTTTTTGGAAGCCTATAAACAATATTTCTCGCAAGAGTTTATAACTGACGTAAACTATGCCCCTAAAAAAGTTTGCTTTAATTGCTATTCAAGTGTTATGCAATGGAAAAGTGAAAAGAAGAAGGCTATGCCTTTTGGTATACCAATGATGTGGTTAGACAACAGCCCGCATCAACAAGAAAATTGCTATGGATGTATCAACTACCATAAAACTTTGAATAGAAGGAAAGCAAAGAATAAAACTTATGTATCAGTCCCAAGTGTCCATTTACCATTACCGCACTCAGAATTCGTTCCAGTACCAACATACCGAAGTATTGATCTTCAAACAGATATCAGTACTACAACCGCCGCTGCTATATCCATGCATTTCTTCTCAGAATACGATTTGTGTTTATTTATTTATTTATTTATTTAAGTCTATGAATTTCAATCCTTACAGACTATTTACAAAAGTAACTTAGTACAGACTATTAATATACATTTAAAATATATTTCATTAAAAAACTATAATATAGAGTTCAAAAGATTCAAAAAAGCAATCCTTGAAAGTGAAAAATCCAGATCAGCATTACTATTAAGGGAATTCAATTCACGTAAAGCGCGAGTAATGGGGGCATTACTGGCGTACTTAGTTTTATAGTTATCCACATAAAAAGGGTAGAAGCTCCGAAGAGATCGCTGGGGAACATTAAATCGAATCCTTTCCAACAAGTAAGGACAATCAATGACTCCAGTTATGATATTACGAGTAAAGGACAGGCACAGTATAGACCTACGAATTTCTAAGGACTTGAGACTTATAAGCATGAGACGAGCAGAATAGGATGGTATGGGATCCACAAAGTTCAAAGACCGAAGTGCAAACTTAAGAAAAATTTTTTGTACACGTTCTATTCTATTGATAGCTTGCTGGCTACTTGGTCTCCAAACAAAAGCAGCATATTCTAAGTGTGACCTAACAAACGATACATAGAGTAACTTGATTGTATAGGGGTCAGAGAACTTAGAGGCATTCCGTCTTACGAAACCCAACATGGAGAAGGATTTGGAAGTGATATAATTTATGTGGTTATTAAAAGAGAATTTATTATCAAAAATGACGCCAAGGTCCTTAATCTCACTAACACACTGAAGGTCACAAGTCGATATATTGTACGTAGCAGGTATAATGTTGGATATTTTCGAGTAAGTCATTTGAAAGCACTTAGACAGGTTCAGTGAGAGCCGTGACTTCTGGCACCACAAGTAAAGCCTATCAATATCAGTTTGAAGCATAATGGCATCTTCGGGGGTCTTAATCGCTGCGAAAATCTTTAAATCATCAGCATAAAGCAAACATTTGGCAAATGAAAAGCAGCTTGTGATATCATTAATAAAAAGTACAAATAGGAGTGGTCCCAAGACACTTCCTTGTGGGACTCCAGAGGAGGCAACAAAGGGGGTAGATGAAATACCATCAAATGTAACAACACAACGTCTATTGCATAAGTAAGAGTTTATCCATTCCAGAAAAGCAGAGTGAACACCAAGACAACCAAGTTTTTTAATTAAGACTCTGTGAGAGACTTTATCGAAAGCCTTCGAAAAGTCGATGTAAATGCAGTCGACCTGAAAACCAGCCGAGAAAGACTCAATGCAGTATTCACTGAAAACAGCTAGATTCGATACTGTAGATCTATCGGCGACAAACCCATGCTGATTCGGGCAAATTAAAGATTTAACCGCAAAGCTCAACTTTGCATTGATTGCGTGTTCAAATATTTTTGAGATAGTCGAGAGCTTAGAAATGGGCCTATAATTCCTTACGTCATTTTTATTGCCACTCTTAAAGATGGGCGTTATGGAAGTGAGCTTCCATGCGTCAATGAAACTCCCCGACGATAAAGATTTGTTAAAAATTACTTTCAGAGGATAGACCAAAGCAGGACAATTTTTTATTAGAACTGCTGAAAGACCATCGACATCAGTTTGGGAGGAAGATTTCAATTTAACCAAAGCGTTACTAATATCCTCAGATGAAAGGCATAGAGCCCCGAGGTCCAAAGAGTAGTCTAGATTAGAGGAAAAGTCGCATGGCTGATCATGGTCTTCATCAACAAAATTGGATTTAAAAAACTCAGCAAATAAATTTTCCGCTTCACTTGAGGTTTGCGCATAATTATTATCCAAAAATACGCCGGTGGGAACACTAGCGCAGCTCCTTTTGGATTTTATGTAATTCCAGAAAGTCTTAGGATTCGATTTAATGTTCAACTCCATGCTACAAATGTAGTTATTATAAAGAGATTTATTTAAGTAGTTGAAATTTTTTAAAGCTCGTTTATATTTAACGAAAAACGAATGGTTCTTCGTAGATTTAAACTTCTTAAAATAATTGTTTTTAAGATTTTTAAGCTTTTTTAAATCCTTAGAATACCAGGGTAATCTATAGGGTTTTTTCTTTCTAACCGGAATATTATCCAAGCAGAGTTTACACAAAATGGATTTAAAAGTAGTGAAACTGCTAAATGTATCAAGATCTGCAAATAAATTATCCCAATTAATATCGAGTAGTAATTCATTAAAGCTAGAAAAATCGCATAATGCATAATTAAAAGATAATATGTCATCAGAAGGTACTGAAGCAAAACAGTAAAAATCGAGTTTTACAACTAAAGGTAAATGATGCTTATCTTTAGGAGTTACTGGATTCAAACATTCACTAACTTTGTAGCTTAGGTTATCACTTACAAATATGAGATCCAAAATTCTATTCAGAGAATTAACGAAATTATTAACTTGACATAAATTAAGACTAAGAATATTATCAATAAAATATAATTCATGATTTGCAGACACGTTAGTTGGTGTAAGACTATAATTAGAAATACTAGCAGACCAATTTATCTTGCATAAGTTGAAATCACCTAGCACACATAAATGATTATCATTTAGGTTATTTAAAACTAGAGATGCCACGTTGTCAGCATGAGCTTTGTACAACTCAAATGAACTATCAGGCGGTATATACGAAGCGAGTAGGTAAATGGAATCTTGCGCGGAGTGACAACTTATACAAACACAAATTTGATCGAGCACAGAGTCATCATTATTGAGTGGAAACAGGAATGCACGGAGTTGACGCTTGACAGCAATTAGAACCCCACCACCACGAAGGCAACCCGTTTTTGCAGCATCTCTGTCTTTACGAAATACATTAAAAAGATTCGAGTCGAAGAACTCACTGTCGAAAAAACTTGCATTCAACCACGTCTCAACAAAAACAAAGATGTCGTAATCCATTTGCGCACTAAAAGAATGCACAATATCAGCCTTGGTTCGCATGCCGGATAAGTTTTGAAAGTACACCTTGAGACCACGGCTAGGAGGGTCCAAGGTCGTTACTATGTCCGAGGTGGCTGTTGTTGATC
Organism: Rhagoletis zephyria; assembly: GCF_001687245.7. Classification (NCBI taxonomy): domain Eukaryota; kingdom Metazoa; phylum Arthropoda; class Insecta; order Diptera; family Tephritidae; genus Rhagoletis; species Rhagoletis zephyria. The sequence goes on from NW_016158178.1 coordinate 135,752, forward strand.
CTTTAGAAAAAACTGAAAAGGCTTAACCGAGACATTTGTATNCGAGTCGAAGAACTCACTGTCGAAAAAACTTGCATTCAACCACGTCTCAATAAAATCCATTTGCGCACTAAAAGAATGCACAATATCAGCCTTGGTTCTCATGCCGGATAAGTTTTGAAAGTACACCTTGAGACCACGGCTAGGAGGGTCCAAGGTCGTTACTATGTCCGAGGTGGCTGTTGTTGATCCTTTAGAAAAAACTGAAAAGGCTTAACCGAGACATTTGTATGCCAAATTTCCGAGCTCAGCAACTTCGCGTACGAGGATTCCGGAACTCCCAACTTAAAATTAACTCTCTTAATATTTGATACTGGGACATTTTTCTTAACCAGTTTGAAGCAGGATAACAAATTTTTATCTAAACCAGTTTGCTTAAAAACATAATCTTTAATGTTATCCTCAGATACGGTTGTCGAGAAAGAACCTAAATGCAACCATTTATGCCGGACCGCAACGTCCAAATCATTACATGCATTTGTACCGAAAACACGCACTTGTTTTTTGTTCCTTTTCTTCGTAGCCGTCGACCACTGTGCATTATTAACCTCAGCAGTAGGCGCAATAGAAGCAGGTGGGAGAGCATCATTGGAGACGTCAGCAGCTAGGGCCGAAAACTTAGCATGTGTGTGTGTAGAGCGCATAGAGCAAGCAGCAGTGTTCACTTTAGGGTCAGTGCAGGCAACAACATTTTTTTGTGCCGACATCTCAGTGTGCGAATTTGTATCAGCAGATGACCAAGCATTATCAGCAGATAGAGAATTAGCAGCGACAGCCGAAGAAGCAGGTGAGCGAGCATCAACAGAGAGAGCATCAGTGGAAACTGCAGTACCAGGTGAGAGAGTGGCAATGGAGACTCCAGCTTTTGGCGCCGAAAAATCAGCGTGCGTGTGTGTATCAGCGGATGACCAAGCGATATTCGAAGAACAAGCACGAGAAGTATGCGACGAGAGAAAAAGGGCACGATTAGCTGCAATAATTTCTTTTACAGCTGCGTTATCACTGCCAAACTTCTCAACAGCAACACCAATAGAGGAGCGAAGGTCTTTAACCTCTGCCATGAGTAAGGCAATCGTATCATCTTTCTCAAGCAGATTGCGCTGCATGGAAAGAAGATCTGAGTGAATGTTTTAAGTTTTTAACAATAAATTATTGTTATCTTCCCGTAAAGCACTGATCAGATTATTCACGCGGGCATCCTCATTTCCAAGAGCGACAACCACATTGTATAGAGGTCCCAATGTAACTTGTTGCTAATTGGTATTGGTATTATCATTTGAATTACCATTTAGCTTTAAAGAGCCAGTGGGCTTTGATTTCACAGAGTTAGAAGAGTTCGAAGAGATAAATTTGGTGATATTAGAAGTTTTTGAATTTTCATCCACGACAACGGGCGGAGGAGGCGAACGGAGGGAATCACGACGAGCTTCAGCACAGCCTTTACAAATGAAGCTCTTGTCTGAGCTGAGCAAAAATTCTGCATCTGCCGGTAGAATACCAACATATTTCGTATGAAAGAGTACATTGCACTTCGCGCACAGCACTGTTGATTGCGTCCTATCAACTTTGTGGCCACATGCGCAAGGCATCATGTAGTTTTAATATAAAATAAATATTAAGGTATAGTTTCCTTAGAAAACACAAGAGTCACTGTCTCAATCAATATCGAGTTTTCATCATTGCAAAAAAACAAATATATAAAAGAGTCACTGTCACAATATTTAAGCTGGTATTATGATTAAAATCGAAGAGCGAAGAAAAACTCGTCCGCACAGCACGAAACGTTTAAATAGTTTGACTCAGAAAAATCAGAACAACTGGCTTCATTTTTGAAAGGAAATAATTTGCTGGCGAAAGGTACCAAAGTAACAGCATATCGAAAACGCCGAAAAGAGTTAGAAAAGATCTTCAATGTGAATGATGCAAAAAATTTCGCTTATTGCAACGACATCGAAAAGGTAATGGAGACGACAGGGTTAACCTATAAAAAAGATGATTGGCGTTTATTCAGCGATAGTTCACTAATCAGCTTAAAAGTTGTGCTTTTGCACAAGACGAATAGAATGCCTTCTGTTGCAATTGCTTATAGCACTGACACTAGTGAAAAATTCGATAATTTGAAACACATTCTGGAAGTAGTCAAATATAATGAACACCAGTGGCGCATTTGCTGCGACCTCAAAATAGTTTCATTGATTACAGGCTTAACAGCATCTGGCCGTCCAAAATATCTGTGTTTTTTGTGCGATTGGGATTCACGATACGGAGAAGGTATTAAAGGAAGAAACCAGTACAAACAGCATAACTGGAATAGTCGCATTGGACGGAAATGGCCTAAAGACAATAGGCTACACGAAAGTCTTGTTCCTGAAATGAAAATTTTGTTGCCATTGCTTTACACATTAAACTTGGCATTGCTAAAAAATTTTTTAAATGTATCGCAAAAAGACCAGCAGTATTCAACCGCTTAAAAGACATTTTCCCAAGACTAAGTAACGCCAAAATTCAGGAAGGGGTTGTTAATGGTCCCGACATACGGAAACTAATGAGTCGTCAAGATTTTGACCAAGTTCTGACGGACCGAGAATTAAATGCATGGCTCGCATTGAAAGCAGTCATTCAAGGACTTTTCGGCTTTCGGGGTTAGTATGTCGTACAAAATTCATCTCTTGCATCAGCATCTTGATCAACTCGCTCAACAGTTGCCAACTGAATCTGATGAGCAAGGCGAACGTTATCACCAAACTGCGCTTCCATTTGAAATAAGGTAACTATAGAGTGTGCATATTTTGAATTCCTAGATTTTTCTAATATCTTTGTCAGAGTGCACAATTTAAACATGTTAACGATTGAAAACTATTTTCGTTTCAGGTACAGAGGAAAGAAATCTCCAGATGCAATACTGGCTGAAATTTGTTGGTGGTATAAAAACACCTTTGAAGAAGAGGAAGACGAGGAAAAAGGAGAAGAAGGGGAAGACAAAGATGAAATTCCAGAATATCTGTTGGACGAAAATATCGACGATGACCAAGATATTAGAGAGAGCAGTGATGTTGGTCCACAGCCGCCTGCTAAACGGCAACTGGCCAAATCATTAATTTAATTTATTTAACTTTTTTACTTAAAACTTTTCATAACTAACATTTCAAAATTATATTTCTTTCCATATTTTGATAATTTCTTTTTCAATGTTTCTTCAAAACCAACACTGTAAAAATTGGTACATAAGAAATGAGAAGTAAATTAATATTAATCTGGAAAACGCAAGTTTCGTATTATGATTGTTTTCTTTTCAAATGAAATTTATTGAAGAAACTGAGAAGCATATTATATCTCAAACACAAAGCAAAAAAGACTTAGTTTTGTGGAAAATATGTTCAAAACGCATGAAAAAAAAATTTCCAACATTTTGCTTCATAAGCACTACAAAAATTTTCTAAATTAGTTTTTTTTTTTAATTTTAATTGTTGCACAGGTCTGTAGAAATAATTTGGCTTTAACAGATTGAAAAAATATCAATTAGTCGACGAGTTAAAGCCAAAAAACCATATAAACAATATGCTGAAAATCGGCATTTGACTGCAAAGTTCGAAGGTCGATTAAAAAAAATTCGAACTAACATAAACAAACGCCGCGATACGGGTCTTCTAATTTAGCCTCTATTTTCACCCCTCATTCTCAGAATCGACCTAACTTCTGCTAACCTGAATTTGTTCCACAGTCTTATTATTTATTATTATATCCATATTGCTTTACATATAACTTTCTAAGTATAGATATATGCGCTTTTCCAGCGGAAGGTCATAGTACGACATAGATTTGCAAAAAATGAAACCGCTACGTAGCGCTGAAGTCAAAATAAAAAAGTATATTAGACATACCAATTCATGTTTTATTTGCGCTAAAAATCTGTTTAAAAATATATTAACAAAAAAGTTTCAATGGAAATTTAAATAGCGTAACATCATGCCCAATTCCCAGAGTTTTAAATTTTTATTTTATATTATTAATCACATTAACTTTGTGATGTACATTTATGATTCGATACGATACCAAGGTTCTGGCTCTCGATTCCAAAAAATATCGTTTGAAAACTGTCGGATAAAAAGTATTGGTATCGAATGGCAAAAATATAGATATGGTATCCAGTGTTGCCACGAATCTTTTTAGTGGTAGCCAAATTCCTTTAAAAAAAGGGCTAAAAAGGAATCAAAAAAAGTCGTTGTGGCTAAAAATGGTAGCTAAAATTTTTTACTTACATATACATATATAAGTATACACGCAAACTTTTTCAATAAGTAATGGTATAGAAAAACAATGAACTCTTGAAACAAAGCTAATATTTTATCGAACCAAAAACTTTTTTGTAAATATACGACACCAACTTGCTGGCCCCATCAAGTGCTTGTACCACTAGGCTCGAAGCAAATAACTTACCAGCATGCTGGTACAATATTTATTTCATTACAAATGAGGTCAAGGAAAGATCGAAATGATTAGAGCCGAAATTTCATAATTTTTCTACTATTTTGTTAAACATTTTTTTTTTTAATTCACAAATACGGCTTTGACTCATATGGTGCAAGAAAAATGCCTTTTACTTAGAAAATTGAGCTAATTTCACCACTCACGACACCAGCATGCTGGTACAATCATAAAATATAAACAAAAATAGTTTTTGAAGTCGCACCGGCAGCTGGTACAATCACATCACAAGAACATACACGGTCAATCGACTTGATGGACCATTTAACAAGTTAAGCATATTAAGGGCCGTAAGCTTATCTATTTTAAACTATAGTTAAATCGTTAATAGATAAGTTAACAGCCCTAACACTTTTACAGTATGTATGTATAAAAACATAAGGAACATACATTACATATATGTATATATATATCAGTCTTTCTTAGTTTAAAAATTCATCTCTTACATAAATGAAAAACAAATGAGATCAAATTAAGTATATACAACTTTTTCATGCCAAGCATGAATAAATTCTCCAAAGGGCTAAAAAAAGGGCTAGGGGCAATTTTAAATTTATGTGGCCAAAAACAGTATGTGGTACCTAAATTTAGCCACCAAAGGGCTAAAACGGCAACATTGATGGTATCGTATCGTATCGAAATTCGTATCTCTACTCAGCGAAATTCTTTGGTGTGTTAAAGCTTAAACTTAATCCGGATTAACTGCAGTTAATTCCCGAGTTGATCCGGATCAACGCTGCCGCCCGTTTATGCTTTTAGCGTACACGAATGCTTTTGATTGCTGCGCATCCGTTGTGTAGTTTGTGCGCTTTGTTTGAGAGTCCATACGTACGGGTTTATGTGCATAGTGGTGATCAGGGATGCCGTTTGGATCTAAATAGATCCAATAGGATACATTTTTAGACGGATGTTTGCGAGATACTTATTTTTTCCGATTAGTATAAATGTGGATACTTTTTTAAATAGGCCAAAATGTTATATTTTCCATAACGTTTTTTTCGTTCAAAAATCGATTTCCATTAAAGATGGTAGAAAACATTGGGTTTTCTAAATATATAAAAAATCACTACTAAACCGTGGAATTCAAGCATTTTATTTTTTGTGAACGAAGCAACCCAGCAAAAAATCGGTAATCGCTTTTAGTGGTAACGTGTTCTTGAAGGCATAGCGTTATTATGCCTTCCAATTTTTTCGCTTCTTTTAGGCATCGCCGGTAATGCAAAATAGAATGTCCTACAATATTTTACTTATTTCGCTTCTTTGTTACATTTCAGGGAATGCAAAGTAGAATGTCCTACAATATTTTTTTTTTTATTTCGCTTCTTTGCTATGTTTCGGGGAATGCGAAGTAGAATGCTGCATCGTAGTCAGCTGAAAAATAGAATTAATATCCAAAAATTCTTTTTTTTACCGTTACTTTCTGTGGAAATTTGTCTCGCACAAAAATCGTGTTTTGCTTTGTTCAATTTGCAGCGAAGTTGAAGTCAGTCAAAGAATTGAAGTATAGGGGTGAGGAGGTACAATTTTAAGCTTAATTAAATATGCATGTATGTACATACCGATTTTTAAGTAAAATCTAAGTACCTAAATACATACATATTTATGTATGAAAAGTGATTTATAAAAATTTTAATTAATTTTAATCTTTTAAGACATTTTCTGATTTCAATTTAATATAAATAATGGCTATATTCAGTAAGCATTCTCTAGTCACTAATAGAGACTTTTCGTGGTGAAAGTCGATTTTGAGACTATTTGGTATTCAGAGAGCTGTCTCACATCTCTAGTCTCAAAAAAGTCACTAATTTGTCAGCTGGTTGAGAGCAGGTCACAAGTCAGAAAATTTACACAATATGGAGGAAGAAATAATTGCTTTTTATTTATGTGCGAAAAAACTCGAATCTGAAATAAGGTAACTTTTATTAAATTAATATTTTTAATTAATAAACGTAAATAACAATTTTGTTGTCTTATAGAAATGCCCAGAGGCGAAATCTAAGATGTTTGCGCGATAAAGAAGACCCGTTTGCACTGGATGAAAATACTTTCAGAGGCTTCTTTAGACTTCCAAAATCTTTCTGCTGGGACCTTATCCAGGGCTTAAAACCGCACGAAAGTCGCAAATTTGGAATTTCATTTGAGCTTCGAGTAAGTTAATTTGGAATATTAATGTAGAATCGCGGCACTAAAGGTTCCTTTGATTTTAGTTTATTTCAGTTTTGTACTTTCTCTCCAATTGATCGTATCATAGCTGTGTGGGAAGTGGTCACTTCTGTGCTATGAGTCAAGCTGGTATTTCACGCAATATTAATTATATTTGCAGACTTGTATTCGAACACAAACATAGTGAAATTAGCTTTCCCAATACGACTGAACAATACAACAATATAAAAAGAGGGTAAGTTGTGTATTCAATCTAAAACATAAATATATGAAAAGCAACAAAATTATTTGTAGGTTTCACAAGTTCGGCATAAAGGGCGTGATTGGTGCAATAGGCTGCACTCATATTGCCATACTTGCGCCTGCATCGTCAACACCAAATATTGTGGCTCATGATTACATGAATCGCAAGGGATACTATAGTGTTAATGTTGAAGCAGTACCCTGCAGNAGCGAAGTTGAAGTCAGTCAAAGAATTGAAGTATAGGGGTGAGGAGGTACAATTTTAAGCTTAATTAAATATGCATGTATGTACATACCGATTTTTAAGTAAAATCTAAGTACCTAAATACATACATATTTATGTATGAAAAGTGATTTATAAAAATTTTAATTAATTTTAATCTTTTAAGACATTTTCTGATTTCAATTTAATATAAATAATGGCTATATTCAGTAAGCATTCTCTAGTCACTAATAGAGACTTTTCGTGGTGAAAGTCGATTTTGAGACTATTTGGTATTCAGAGAGCTGTCTCACATCTCTAGTCTCAAAAAAGTCACTAATTTGTCAGCTGGTTGAGAGCAGGTCACAAGTCAGAAAATTTACACAATATGGAGGAAGAAATAATTGCTTTTTATTTATGTGCGAAAAAACTCGAATCTGAAATAAGGTAACTTTTATTAAATTAATATTTTTAATTAATAAACGTAAATAACAATTTTGTTGTCTTATAGAAATGCCCAGAGGCGAAATCTAAGATGTTTGCGCGATAAAGAAGACCCGTTTGCACTGGATGAAAATACTTTCAGAGGCTTCTTTAGACTTCCAAAATCTTTCTGCTGGGACCTTATCCAGGGCTTAAAACCGCACGAAAGTCGCAAATTTGGAATTTCATTTGAGCTTCGAGTAAGTTAATTTGGAATATTAATGTAGAATCGCGGCACTAAAGGTTCCTTTGATTTTAGTTTATTTCAGTTTTGTACTTTCTCTCCAATTGATCGTATCATAGCTGTGTGGGAAGTGGTCACTTCTGTGCTATGAGTCAAGCTAGTGTTTCACGCAATATTAATTATATTTGCAGACTTGTATTCGAACACAAACATAGTGAAATTAGCTTTCCCAATACGACTGAACAATACAACAATATAAAAAGAGGGTAAGTTGTGTATTCAATCTAAAACATAAATATATGAAAAGCAACAAAATTATTTGTAGGTTTCACAAGTTCGGCATAAAGGGCGTGATTGGTGCAATAGGCTGCACTCATATTGCCATACTTGCGCCTGCATCGTCAACACCAAATATTGTGGCTCATGATTACATGAATCGCAAGGGATACTATAGTGTTAATGTTGAAGCAGTACCCTGCAGTACAGGGGAGCGACTACAGGACTGCTGAATCGGTAGCTACCTGATAAACACCGTCAATTACCGACCGACTACTTGCAGTGTAATTCATCGATTACTTTTACAAGGCAATGTCCTAGGCGGTAGTCACCATCGGCTCTCTCTGCACTACCGGGAGTTACTAAAGTAGTCGCTTGCGTGATTTATGCGCGCCCTCTGTCGTAGTTTTTCGCTATTCTACTTACGACTGGTTCGACTCTGCACTACCATGTGCACTAGCACGGGTTAATAGAGTAGCTACTTACCTAGGAGT
>NW_016158178.1:154821-156887 GCF_001687245.7 Rhagoletis zephyria
GGTAAGTATACATACATATACATATGTACATATGCAAACGTTTGTGTAAAAAGTATTACAAATATGTAGTATTTCGCAGTTAATAAATAAATCCACCCTTTCCATAGGTTTGCGACCAGGACCTCATCTTCCGCCACATTAATGCTCGCTTTCCTGGTTCATGCCACGATTCCGGCATATGGACGACATCACCAGCAAGAATAAAATTAATAAGGGAATATTCTCCTGGTTCTTTTAAGTGGCTTCTTGGGGACTCTGGCTATCCCTTAGAGCCATGGCTTCTAACGCCTATTGCCAACCCTTCATCACCCAGTGAACACCAGTTTAATAAAGTGCATACAAGGGCCAGGAACTGTATTGAGAGAGCTTTGGAGTACTTAAATCACGCTTTCGCTGTCTATCTAAGGAACGAGTGCTCAAATATTCACATTTAAATGTTGGATTTTTTGTATATACTTGTGCAATATTTCACAATATGTTGCAAAAATATGGCATTTATATAGATAAAGACGGTAGCGTATCTCCTGAACCAGCCTTTTGATGACTCCCTCAATACAGTCGAAACGACTCAGTACTACTCAGAAGGGAAAAGAGCTCGCCAAAGATGCTTAAACGCATTAGCAACGTAAATCTTAAAAATAGTATTTGTAAAGATGATCCTATATACTATATTCTTACATTCATTAATTTTCACATAGTTAACTCATATAAAACCAGGTCAAGTGATGCAGGAAAATTCCGGTAATTCATGGATTTTTCAAAGATGTACAGTCAGTGTCAAATGTAAGTGTACACCTTGTTCTAATATAATATTCACAATTATTTTCACCAAAACATTTTTTCATGAATTATTTATGAAAATATATCGATGGCTGAGTGGAAGATCGACCTATCTCGGCAGCCAGTTCTAGAAAATTTTTGAGTATTTTTAAACAATGAAAATTGTTCGACTTTTTGCGAACTTTATATAAAGTGTGAAACTTTGATTTGTATTATTTATGTTAAAAAATGAACTATATTTTCATAAACAATTCATGAAAAAATGCTTTGATGAAAATAATTATGAATATTATATTAGAACAAGGTGTACACTTACATTTGACATGGACTGTATATTATTGTTAAGTTAAGTACCTATTGTTAAGTATTGTTAATTCATAAATATTTATGCGCATGGAAATCGGTTCTGTATTGCTGTTTTGTATATATATAGTTAACGTCCAAGATATACATACCCTGACGTTTTGGGAATTTTATTTATTTATACTTTCCATGCCAAATTATTATTTTTGTATAAAAATATACACTTCCGGGTCCTTTTTTACAATATATGCAACAATTTTTGTTGTAATATTTTCCCGACAATTTTTTATAAAAGTATGGTTCATTCCACAACAAAAAAACATAAAAATATATTTTTCAAACTTTGTGCAAAACTCACGAAAATTCAGCAAACTTTCAACTTTTTAATACAAGTTTTTAGAATTTTTTTGAGTATGCAGATTTGTAGCCCAATCAATTTTATTTTTATAAAGTAGTTCTAAGTAGCTACGAATTACCGTTGATTTTTGGCAATTGTTTTCACGCAGTCTTCCATACAAAAAAAAATTTCGAAAATCCTTTATATGGAAAAAATTCAACAAAAAAAAATTCTCAAAAATCAATGCGGTTTTTGACTAACTCCGAACGTGCATGTTTTTTACTAGAACTTAATGGGCTACAAAACTGCATACTCAAGAAAATTCTAAAAAATCTGAAAATGTTGAAAATTTTGTGAATTTTCGCGAGTTTTGCACAAAGTTTAGAAATTTATATTATGTTTTTTGGTGTCGAATGAACCATATTTTTATAAACAATTGGCGGAGAATTATTAGAATAAAAANAAAAAAAATTCTCAAAAATCAATGCGGTTTTTGACTAACTCCGAACGTGCATGTTTTTTACTAGAACTTAATGGGCTACAAAACTGCATACTCAAGAAAATTCTAAAAAATCTGAAAATGTTGAAAATTTTGTGAATTTTCGCGAGTTTTGCACAAAGTTTAGAAATTTATATTATGTTTTTT
>NW_016158179.1:0-1372 GCF_001687245.7 Rhagoletis zephyria
ACATGGTTGACCTCGACGTGTTTGATGAGGAGGAAGTAGTCGAGTTTCCGCCGGGTCAGGGGTGTGAAGTTGTGGCCAATAAGACAAACAAAAAGCGCAGCAGCANAAGTTGTGGCCAATAAGACAAACAAAAAGCGCAGCAGCCAAAGTTGCGTGGAAGAGGCTAGTGTTCTAATTGAAGCCCAACACCAACAATTGAAGAATTTGTTGGAGAGGCAGCACAAGGAGCATATGGATGCCTTAAAGGGCATTCATGATACATTAAAAGCTCTTTTAGAAGCTATGACAGGTAAAATTTAACGATAACAGCTTTTTGTAATATTGTATCGCATTAATATTTCTTTACTTTTCCTACATCTTTCTATATATTTTCAGCACACTGAAGCTGTGAAAATGCAAATTTACTTTTTAAAATATTCTCTATACCTTTGAAGTGCATAATAGGTATTAGTATTTATTATTACACACACACACAGTGCACAGTGCCGCACTAAACTATTAGTACAGATAATTTTTCGCAAAATAGAGTTCAGACTCCAACAAAGAACATAAAAATAAAATCTCGAAACTTTGTGGAAATCTCAAGAAAATTCAATAAATTTGCCTACAAGTTTGAAACTTTTTAATGAGATTTTTCATGCCCCATTCAATTGTATAACCCATTCAATTATAGTATTACGAAATGCATGTTTGAAGTTGTTAAAAAAACGCGTTGATTTTTGGCAATTTTGTCTTGCATACATAAAAAAAACTGTCGAACAAACTTGGTATGGATGAAATCTGCGTACCCAGAATTTTCTAAAAAGTCTGATTAAAAAGTTACAAAGTTGTTTGCTAATTTATAGAACTTTCCTGACTTTTTCACAAAATTTAGAGATTTAATTTTTATGTTATAAAACCCTAGTGGAAAAAATTAAATTAAAAACTTTTGCAAACATTGTGAAAAACTCTTTATGCTAATAATTTAGTGTGGCACTGTAGTTTATTCTTTAACAAAAACACTATAAATTCAAGTTTCAAATTTTGCGCTATATTAAAAAAAAACCAACAAACCAACGAAATCGTTTTTAATTAATTTCTTAGGAATATGCATCTTTAAACACTCCTAACTAACTCATCGAATTTCAAAATAAAATTCCATGCGGACAAAAAACGAACAAATTTCGATTAAATCTTATAAAGGAACCAAATTTTTTCTGATCAATAAAAATCACCTTTACTTAAAATTTTTATAACATTAGCTAATTACAAAAGAGATTTCTTGTAATAATATTTCGAACAGCTCTTCCTTCATTTAAAACGTGTACTAATTCGACATTGTCCCCAGACGATTGATTGTCAGATAGATCAGCAGGTGGATCTACTTCAGGAA
>NW_016158179.1:3750-15559 GCF_001687245.7 Rhagoletis zephyria
TTTAGAGTGTGGCCGAGAACTCTCCCCAGACTCAAAAATTAAGATAAGTATAATAAGAGCCTATTTTGCGAGATGTAAATTTAGTCGACTGGGTCTTTCAACCTCAGCCTGGTGTAAGTAATCAAAACCACTTGAAGCATTAAGCAATTTCTTTAAGAAGGAAATGGTTATTATGTAGCCCGGATAAGAAAATTTTTACTATGGCATCGATACTGTCGTTTCTGAATATCCACAGGAGCAAGTAAGATTCGCCACAGAAGTTTTAAGCTCTCTAACACCTTTTAGTTTTTCGTGATTTTTTAAAGGCCCAGTAATCAGCGTTTGTGCTGCGGAGTTATGCTGCACTTACATGAGGCGATTTTCTAAGCGATTCAACATTGCTCAAGAAAAATCGCTCGTGTAAATGTCTCAAAGTAGACAGCAAGTCAACTTTTGTAGGCGATTATCGTCTGTCAAGAAATCGCCTCATGCAAAGGCATCTTTAGGTGAACGTCCCCTTAAAAATAGTGTTTGCAAGAAAAAACATTTTATATTGTAATTTTCCCAATATGATTTTCGCTATTGTGGCAATATTGGGGGATGTTATAAAAATGAACCTTTTCACCAGCGTTGCCATTTTAGCCGTTTTCCGGCTAGATTTAGCCGGTTTTGATAGCAACTAGCCGGAGAAAATTCGATCTAGCCGGCAGCCGATTTGTTAGCCGGTTTGTAAAAAGAAGTTAGCCGTTTTTAGCCGATTTTACTATTTGCTATTTTCAGGTGCAAAAAGTAAACAAGTTGTTCGAAGCAATAATGCAGACCCAATGAAGATTTTTAATGAACTCAATTTACTTTCGCATCTATGCTCCCTAGTGGTTATTAGCGCGGACACATTTGATCCTATATGCTCCCCGTTGGAACCATACCTTGCTCCATTTCCTCAGTTTTATCACAGTTTTGAAGAGTATTTACAAAACAAAAGTAAGCACAAACGCTTTTCAGAGCCGAAATCAAATGGCCGCTATTTTATTATCACTTTAATAAAGGAATTACGCCAACGCCTCCCTACAAATATTGCCACACTAAAAAAAAATTGACTTTTTTCGGTTGGAAACGCATTAAGAGTAATTAAACCAAAAGTATTTGTTCAACTACAGCAACAAAAACACGAATATAATGCCGACGAAATAACATCCATAGAGATCGCAATGGACAACGGTTAACGTTCACATACCTGGAGTAATTTAGACTCAACTGTAAAATTTTGGGCCGAATTTATCAATTTCGAAATGCCCTAGGAGAAAACCTTTTGCTGACCTTTGCAACCTAGTTTTTAGTTTTCTTGTTTTGCCTATAAGTAATGCAGAAGTAGAGCGAATATTTAGTTCAATGAATATAATAAAAACTAAGCAAAGAAATCCAATGTGCGTTAAAACGTTAAACGCTATTTTATATATAAGATACGGTTTAAAACGTGAAGAAAAATGCTGCCATAATTTTACTGTAGATGACGATCTCTTAAAATTAATGAATTTAGGTGATATATACAATAGTGATTCATTTGATGATGAGTAATATACACTCGATATAAATTAATGGTGTTAACTAGTCTTTCGTTTCTGGCGATTTATTTAAATAAAGCATGTGAATTTTCACTAAAACATTTTAGACGTTTTTTGCCAGAGTCTATGTGAAATTTCACTAAAACATTATAGCCGCTTTTTTGCCAATCTAGCCGGTCGGCCAAAAAAGTTCTGGCAACACTGCTTTTCACAGCGCTCTCACGAGAAAAAGAGTTTCGTATCATGTCATCCTTGGTTTCACATCCAAAAAGATTTTGACAATTTATATTTTTTGTGGGAAGAAATTAAAAACAGTTGCGTTCCCGAACTCGGTTCTCTGGCTTCTTTTGCTTTTTGACAGTTTTACAGGTTTTAACCCAGAAAAGTTGGGGAACGCAACTAATATCTGACATTTTAGAGACCGAATAATTAAAAAAAAAAATCAAATAAGCTGCTCAACTGATACTACCTACAAAACATTCTAAAGAAGTACATTTGACTAAACTTCGAAGTACGAAGTACAACGGCTCAAAAAGAAGTACTGTACTTCCGAAACAAGTACGGTTGGTCACATTAGGCAACATACTAACCCCTCTATTCTAACAGAGTCACAAAACTTAGCTCATCACTAAGTTGTCACAAAAAATTCGATTTTGAGTGCTAGAAAAATACACAAAAATTTAAAAAATTGAATTGAAGCGGCATATTTTTTGAGCGGCAAGCTGTGAGGCGCGGTAGAAATCACAGCAGTGATGAGCTGAAGTTTGTGACTTTGTTAGAATACGGCTGTAAATGTCGGCAGGTTTGGGTTATCAAAGACACAAACCAAATGCAAATTGATCGAATTTGATTTGTGTCTTTGATAATTCAAATTAAAAAACTAATGACGTCAAAATAAAGGCAATTAGGGGATATTTCACTTGGTGGGCATAATTGTTTCCTTTTGTTTATATTTTTAAGCCAGAAACACCTAATAAACAAAAATATATATATATTTTTTTTTTTAATGGCGTTTACTTGAAATTTGTTTTCAAAAAGGCTATACTGTATACGCCGCGTAAAAGGTATTTAAATTATCTCTAAATTAACATCAATACGTTTGTGTTCGGTCAGATAGTTTCCGAGATATTATAAATATAAAAAATATAAAAGTTAAACTTTAACCTTTTTTATTGGCTTTAGTTTTTATTTGCGCCAAATAATCTTCATATGGTTGAAATCAGCATGAAAAGTTCTATTTAGCTACATATTTTTATATTTCTTTATGGCTAAACGGGTGGTATTCTACACCACGGCTACTTCGGAACATTTCTGTCTAAATGCTGGAGTACGGGAACAGGCTAAATATGAATAAGAAAAAGTAAACAAACAAATGTCAAATTAACCACCGATGGCCTTATTCATAAAAAATAATATAGGTTTAAAGAGCTCTATAAAGGGATATTTTCATACAAAATTTCGATTTATAAAGCAGTTAAAGTGTTCTTTACTTTTTATGAATTCCGGTATGAGTTTATTAAACACCCCAATGAGTACACTTGACAGTTGTTCATAAACTTAAAACGTTAAACAAAAACTCTTCACTTAATAGATGTTTTGCTAAGTTAAATTTAACCCAGCAATGTCTTAATAATCCCGGAAACTGAGTGAGTACCGTAAATAATTTTGACGGCCCAAAAAAGCCCCTAAATATCACCTAATTCCTCAGCAATATTTATCCGTGTTCGACCAAAGTTTATAAAGTTGGTCGGCTACCGCGACATCAAGCGATTTTTCAATGTTCAACGGGCAATATTTGCAAAGCACATAAAAAGCCCAAATAATAATAAACCCAGATAAGCAGTAAAAAGTCTTCACTGGAT
This sequence comes from Rhagoletis zephyria, assembly GCF_001687245.7. Classification (NCBI taxonomy): domain Eukaryota; kingdom Metazoa; phylum Arthropoda; class Insecta; order Diptera; family Tephritidae; genus Rhagoletis; species Rhagoletis zephyria. The sequence goes on from NW_016158179.1 coordinate 7,154, forward strand.
GAATATTTTGCTAAGTTACAGTTAACCCAGCAAATTCCTAATTATCTCGGAAACTGGATGAGCTCCTATAATTATTTTGGTGACTCTAAAAAGCCCAAAAATAGCACGTAATTCCTCAATAATATTTATCCGTGGGCCAGATAGCGTGACGTCAAGCGGGGTTTCAATGTTTACTGGGCAATATTTTGAAAGCACATAAAAAACCCAAAAAAATAAGCCCCGCTAAGTAGTAAAAAGACTTCATTGAATGTATGTTTTGCTAAGTTACGGCTAACTTAGCAAAGTCTTAATTATTTACCAAATGGTCGGAGCCCAAAAAAAAAACGACAAGTGGCCGAAAATAGCACACAATGAGCACAATAATACGAACAAATTTTTTCTTCATTTTTTCGTTTCGGCGCCGCTTACTTGATTGAGCTTCTTTTTTATGAGTTTGCAGCGAATTGCATGTATTATTTGCCCTCAAAATTGTATGTAGGCAACAATATCATCATCTGTTTGCTTCGGAGCAAAATAAAATGTGCCGAACCGAACGGTGAACCGTACTTCAGCACCCTCTCCGGCAAAAAAGTTTTTGGAGCAAATAAAAAGTTGTCCGGACACTAAAGCTTAAATTAGTGTTGATATAACCATAACCATATAAAACAGCTGTTTCAACCAACCTTATTGCCAACACTGTATTCGATTAGTGGTGCCACACCATAACGCCATAGCCATAGAGACCAATTGAATTTTGGTTTTCCGCCATAGCCATATCAGCTGATGTCTGAAGTGCGTGTTACCAGACGTTAGAAAAAATATTGTTCACTGCCAAAGTTTTGGCATAAGTGTAGAATATGAACCATTTAGCTATGCAAAATACAAAAATGTGGCTCGATAGAACTTCTCACTTCTTCAACTGTACCAAAATTATTTGGTGCAAAAATATAAAAAGATATAAAAGGTTAAATTAAAATTTTTTGATTTTTGAAATATTAATATCTTATGAACTACATAACCGATTTAAAAACTAATGATGCCAAAATGAAGACAATTAATTTATCTTTATGTTGATGTGCATTTATAAGCTTTATTATATTTTTAATTTATTTTCTTTATTATAATTTTATTTTTAATAAATACTAAAAAACGAAAATAAATTTCGTATGTTTTCGTGAAATAACCTTTTTAACAAAATTTCATAATTAATGCAAAATTCATTTATATTATTAAGAAAGTACAAGTTATTACCTTTAATTTGATGTACATATTTTTTTATGATCTGCTGTTGAGTTTTAAGAATTTAGTGTTAATTTAGTGATAGTAAAAGAAGTTCTGCGCAAGTATCCTATGATATTACACATTTTTCGCATCTTGTTAGCGTCTGGCAACACCGACATTGTTGTCTACGAAAAAATCAGTTGTTTATGGTTTTGGTACCTATAATCCATGATAGTTACTATGGTTACGGTTATGGCAATAGTTATGGCTATGGCGTTATGGTATATCACCACAAATTTAACCTTAACGGTGAACCCGCCTATAGGAGAAGCTGTTTTTCATTGCAGAAATATACTCGGTGGTTTTTCAATGCCTACCGAGGGGCGACCGCTTTTATTTATTGATGAATAAATAAATAAATAAAAATTTTCGAACATACTTTGTATGCAAGCAACTGCGTGAAAAAATTGCACTTTTTTATACTAGAATTTAATGGGATAAAAACTGCATACTTAGATTTTTCCAAAATATCTCATAAGAAATTTGCAAATTCGTAGATATGCGATATGGTAGTTCTGCTGGTGGCAAGAGTATACAGGTAAGAAAAATAGGTTGTAGATATGCAATATGGTAGTTCTGCTGGAGGCAAGAGTATACGGGTAAGAAAAATAGGTTGCCGATGTAATTGAGAAGGCTAACAGATTTCATTAGAAAAGCTTATTGTTTCGTGTATAATGCATTTATTTTTCATACATAATGTGTAGGTACATATGTATGTATTTCATGGAAATTATAATTTAATCAAATTTTGAAAAACCTTTATTTCTGCAGTGAAAACACGAATATTCGTTTGAATTTCGAGAAATGAAATCATTCGTGAGTTGATGGATAAGAATGCAATATTGCTATATGGTTCAGCCGTTTTTTGTGCATTGTCGAGCGCGAATAATTTTTGCCCTACACAAAACAGAAAAGCTCCTCTCGTAAAAGCATGACAATCCTGGAAATGCAATAAGTAATCTAATGAAGCGTACATATTCAGGAACAAGTCCCACTCACAATTCGTTTTCACGCAAAAATTGCACAACATCTTTCACAGATCCTGGATTTTGCTCTGTGCGCCTCATTATGCACAGAGTCATATTTTTATCGCCATTGAACCCGCATTCGTCAAAATCACCGTTATAAAACGTGACATTTTCTTCAAATCTACTGTCTCACCAAGAATGAACTTTTCTAAAGTTTTATAAAACGTTGGCGATTTAGTATCAAATCTACTTGTCACGGAGCATATAACTTGGTCAAAAATTTCATAATATAACTTCCGAGAATACTCTTCAGGTGTGGTTAATACACAATTTTCAATTGGACTTATTTTTCCTCTAAAAGAATTCCAGGAGGGTATTTACCCACCTTTAAAAATTTCAGGTGGGTAGTACTAACCACCATACCCACGTCTTCCGCCGCCCCTGACTTGTACATACATATAAGAATCTCAATAAAATATAAATAACTTTTGTGGAAAAACGGTGGATCGTTTGCATTTCACGTTTTTCATCGAGCGGGAGGAGCCCATCGGGGCTATTCGTCAACATCAGTTTAGAGAGCTAGACATCGTTGGAACCTCGACTCGACGACATTAGGAAAACATTTTTATTTAGTACTGACCAGCGATGCAAATTTGCGCGGAATTACCCGATTTGCGGGAAATGTGTCTCGTTGCGGGGAATCGGGGAATGGCCTGCCTATTGCGGGGAATTTTGGCTATTTAATTTTAAATTTTTTTTATTTTAAATTTCCTTTACTACTTCAATGAGGAAGGTATCCTAATCCCTATGAAACCAAATAATGGAGGAGCACTTACCACGTAGAAATTACTGCAAGCGAAATTTTTACCGAATGGTATCTAATTATCTATATAATTACATTAATTGATAGCCATTTTCGTTGTTCTGCGAGATGAGCAAAATAAATAAAAGCTTGTAAAATTAGGTAATTGTAGGGCCAGTGCAGGTAAACCTAATACTTTCTTTGATAGTTAATAATAGTTGCACAATTTTTAAGGCAGGTATCGCCAATGTGCAGGTATGTTGAATGCATCTATCGGAGGAGTTTCCTTATAAATGTTAAGAATAATGCCGCTAATGCGCATTTTAGGGTAGGTATCTTAAATGTGCACTTAAGCATAGAGGCAGCAAAGCAAAATATACTGTATTCATTTATAAATACATACAATTAAATAATGCAAATATTTATTCATTTATTAATATGTCATATTTAATTTTCATTAGTTAATATTAAATAATAAATAATAATATATAAATCCAAGTGGTCCGGGTGGATGAAAGTGAAAAGGCCCCAGCAAAAAGAATGTCAACAAGTAAACATGTCTAAGTTCATGCGGAGCCGGACATTAGATACCCGGCGCAAGTATTAAATATAGTTTTTTCCCCTTTCCGAAAACTACCGCTTCATGGTAAGCAGGGGTAGTTTTACCTNGACTTGTACATACATATAAGAATCTCAATAAAATATAAATAACTTTTGTGGAAAAACGGTGGATCGTTTGCATTTCACGTTTTTCATCGAGCGGGAGGAGCCCATCGGGGCTATTCGTCAACATCAGTTTAGAGAGCTAGACATCGTTTGAACCTCGACTCGACGACATTAGGAAAACATTTTTATTTAGTACTGACCAGCGATGCAAATTTGCGCGGAATTCNTAAGAATCTCAATAAAATATAAATAACTTTTGTGGAAAAACGGTGGATCGTTTGCATTTCACGTTTTTCATCGAGCGGGAGGAGCCCATCGGGGCTATTCGTCAACATCAGTTTAGAGAGCTAGACATCGTTGGAACCTCGACTCGACGACATTAGGAAAACATTTTTATTTAGTACTGACCAGCGATGCAAATTTGCGCGGAATTCCCCGATTTGCGGGAAATGTGTCTCGTTGCGGGGAATCGGGGAATGGCCTGCCTATTGCGGGGAATTTTGGCTATTTAATTTTAAATTTTTTTTATTTTAAATTTCCTTTACTACTTCAATGAGGAAGGTATCCTAATCCCTATGAAACCAAATAATGGAGGAGCACTTACCACGTAGAAATTACTGCAAGCGAAATTTTTACCGAATGGTATCTAATTATCTATATAATTACATTAATTGATAGCCATTTTCGTTGTTCTGCGAGATGAGCAAAATAAATAAAAGCTTGTAAAATTAGGTAATTGTAGGGCCAGTGCAGGTAAACCTAATACTTTCTTTGATAGTTAATAATAGTTGCACAATTTTTAAGGCAGGTATCGCCAATGTGCAGGTATGTTGAATGCATCTATCGGAGGAGTTTCCTTATAAATGTTAAGAATAATGCCGCTAATGCGCATTTTAGGGTAGGTATCTTAAATGTGCACTTAAGCATAGAGGCAGCAAAGCAAAATATACTGTATTCATTTATAAATACATACAATTAAATAATGCAAATATTTATTCATTTATTAATATGTCATATTTAATTTTCATTAGTTAATATTAAATAATAAATAATAATATATAAATCCAAGTGGTCCGGGTGGATGAAAGTGAAAAGGCCCCAGCAAAAAGAATGTCAACAAGTAAACATGTCTAAGTTCATGCGGAGCCGGACATTAGATACCCGGCGCAAGTATTAAATATAGTTTTTTCCCCTTTCCGAAAACTACCGCTTCATGGTAAGCAGGGGTAGTTTTACCTCTATTTCAAACATCTTCGATAAACTTATATAGTTATATGTGGGCAGTATCACGCCTATTTTCCAAAATTCCATAATAAGGGATTGTTTCAAGGGATTGTTGTTAGTATCAATTTTGAGTAAATTAGCGTCCTTAAATTTCGAAATATCGAATTTCTGAAATTTATCGTTTTATGAAAAATGGGCGTAATTTTAGTCCGGGTTTGGTACAAATTGATCGAACGGTTGCCGAGATACACATGTTTGGTCATAAATGGGTGGTGCCACGCCCATTTTCCAACATTTTATCATCAACGCATTTTTGCAAACATCTATTTTGAATAAATTAGCTTCAGTATTTACTAATTTATCGACGATTTCGTATTTGTCTAAATTACCGTTATACGGGATGTGTGCGTGGTTATCGCTTTTAACAATTTTCAGCCGTTTGGTATGTTATATAAAGGCCAACAACTGGGCCAAGTTTGGAAGAAATTGGTGGAGCGGTTACCAAGATATACACGTGGCTACGCCCATTTTCCAAAAATTTATAATATTCTGATTTCTCGTCTAAAAATCATTGTAAATATCAATTTTGAGTGAATAAGCTTAAGTAGTTACTAAAATATCGGAGTTTTCGTATTTCTGAAAACTACCGTTATATGGAAGGTAGGCGTGGTTATTGTCCGATTTCGCCCATTTTCAATACCATCCGTCCTACGCGTTTATTTGAGTTATCGTGTGCACAGACAGACAGGCGTACGGACGGACAGACAGTCACCGCTTAATCGATTTCTTTTTTCAATCTGATTATGATGTATACATTTGTCTATATCTATCTCGCTTAGTTTTGCCTGTAATAAACAACCGTTATGTGAACAAAGTTATAATATCTACCCTTGTGCACAAGGGCTCTCGGGTATAAAAATAAACTGTAAATTTTAGCCACTAGAATTAAATTGGCTTCTAAAAATTTCGAGTATAAAGTGGAACATTTTGATGAACATTTTTTTTAGTTTGTTTAATTTTTGTGAGTTTTGCCCAAGTTTTAAACTTTGACTTATATGGCGTATGTTATACAATAAGATATATTTTTATAAAAAAACTAGTGAAAAATTTAACATTTAAATATTAATTAAAAAAATTGAGTTTTTTTAATGGAATTAACCAGTGCCGATGTCACGATGACCAACGGGGAGAAGGAAAAAATGAGTTGGCATCCTTGGTACTGACTATGTTTTTAGATTATGTAGACATGTATGTACATTAGGGTGCTTTTTTTGCGACTATTGTTTTTTTCACTCTAGCTCAAAATTTTATGGAAAACACATAAAAAAACTCCCTGAAAATTTGAACCCTTAATATTAACATTAAATACTCGCCCAATGCGTGCAAAGATTTCCCATATAAAATACACGTAAACTTAGAGTTTTTTTCTTCAAAAGTCTACAGCTCAGAGGCATTTTATGGTATATTATTGGAGAGTGATGGTTTTTCTTCAGAATTGAATCTTCTACAAAAGTGTTCATTGCGGTGTAATCCTAACTCCCTCCAGCGAGGTAGTACGGGTTAGTAAACCCAATTTTTTCATGAAATTCTCGTTTTTTGCCCCTATCTCGAAAATAACAAGAGTTCCAGAAAAACTATAATGCCAAACTTGTAGGACATTCAATTTCCTACAAAAAGGTTGTACAACCCCAAATCGCAAATATCCACATTTCTTGAGATATTGGGCTTTGAATTTCAGCAACAATTTCTACAATTCAGCTTAATAGTCTATGAAAATTCCACACTACCTCAACTTCAAAGCCGAAAATCTCAAGAAATATCGATGTTAGCAATTTGATGTTCTGGAAATTTAATTTCCTACAAATTTGTTATTTATATTTTGTCTGTAGCTCCTGTAATTTTCGAGATAGGGTAAAAAAACGAGAATTTCATGAAAAAATTGGGTTTAGTGACCCGTAATACCTCGCTGGTGGGAGTTAGGATTACACCGCAATGAACACTTTTGTAGAGCATTCAATTCTGAAGAAAACCCATCTGAAATAACCCAACAAAACTTAAAGTTTACGTGTATTTTAGATGGGAAATCTTTGTACGCCTTGGGCGGGTACTTAATGTTAATATTAAAGGTCCAAATTTTCAGGGAGTTTTTTAGGCGTTTTCCACAAAATTTCAAGGTAGGAGTGAAAAGAAACAATAGTCGCACAAAAAAGCTCCCTAATGTACATATCGCACACCGTCTTCAAAAGAGTCACAACTTAAAATAATACGTTTGTCAGAAAAGGCGAAAAACTATTTTCTTAGCACATGATAATCATATGGGCAAGGGCGACTTTACCATAGGCTTTTTTTAACAAATTATATACAAAAATTTGCTTATATATTATATTAAGTACTTAAGTGTACGAATGAATATCTACATATAAATATGAAGTGGCTGTTCACATAAAAGAACAATCTGCTTGGTAAATTAGATGCTTTGACCGTCTTTTAGGAAATACGTAGAACGACACATTATCTGGAAAAACTGAAATACTGATAGGAGATGCTTTGGGTCAGAAAGAATTAAATTTATTACTTTGCTCTTCCTAAACTTATAATTTACTTCCCGAACCAATTATCCCACTTGTATTACAGTTGATTAAAAAACTTGTTCAACTCTAATTTATTGTACCAAAGTGATCTTTTTACGGATCAAGTGATTAAAACAATGCTCCCTACACAATCGAATATGTACTTTATAAATACTCCCGCGGGAAAAAATGTGCAGTGTGCACATTGCACATGTGCTCTTATTTAAAATATTTACATATGTATGTACATACAAATGCGCATATCAGATTGCAGCAACGAGTCGCTTTTCTGATACAGCCACTCAACATATTTTCGATATACATACATACATACTAGGGATGTCAATCCCGGGATCCCGGTCTTTTTTAAGTCCCGAATATCCCGAGATTAGTCGATTTAAATCCCGGGATTGCTGGAAACAATTTTTTTTGTTAGCCAATTAAATTTTTATCACAAATATCCCCTCTCAAGGGCAAAACAAGAATTTTTTGCAACCCTTAATGCGATAATTTCTTTAAGATCGCATTTCCATCAAAAGAAGGAATAATTTTGCTTCGCTCAAAATGGAATAGGGGATGCACTTATATATTTATTTTTTACTTAAATGTGTTAACTTTTTTATTTTTACTTAAATATACTGATAATATCTTAAATTGATCTCAAACAGTGAACAAAAATTTTATATAGTTACATAGGCAGTTACTGCTGTACCAAATACAGTCACTTACAAAATATTTTGCATCGATTTTTTTTGCAATATTCAAAATATTTTTCATGGTATTTTTTTGTTAATTAAAAAAAATATATAACTCATTTTACAACAAAAATCATGTAAATCAAAATTTCACACTTTAGAGAAAGTTGGTTTAAGTTCACCAAATTAACATAAAAATATCAAACTTTTTAATCATAATT
>NW_016158179.1:16026-21217 GCF_001687245.7 Rhagoletis zephyria
AAAAAACATCCAACAGCAAAATTCTGGCGAAATGTCATCTGTTCTCTCATAAGAGAAAGATATCCAGAATAGTACGCGAACAGAAAATTTGCAGAAACTTGCAAGTTAGACGAACAACTGTTAAAATTTTTGATTGAAGTGTAAAATTTAAACCGTACGAAAACTCATCACAAAGTGTTATCCTTGCAGAGTTTATTGATTAAACGAATAACAAATTACTTCTTACAAGTTTAATTAGTCGCATTTTATCATTTTTAACTTCCAAACCACCAAATTAAATTTTGTTATTTGCGTAAATTCCTACCAGCTGTTTACCTGTTGTCAAACATTTTTCCAGCAGAAACCAACAGCTTCCCCTCAAAATTAAATGTCACTTTGCTCTCTAATTTCCCATATTTTGCAAGTTTTTAGCGTACGCAATTTTGCGTTCGCTGATAGTTTTTGATAACTTGCAATAACTAACAGGTACGCGAATGCGACTAATTTCGACAACTTAAGCATTCAGCGACATCTGCCTTTGTTTATTGTTTAATGTGTTGTTTATTGTGGATTTAAACGGTGGAGAAAAATTTGTAGTGGTTAATTAGCTAAATCAATAGTGTTAACGAATCTAGCTATTTTGTTTTATGTTTTTGCTGGTGGGGATGTGTGTGGTCTATGTGTTTTGACAGCCGTTATCTATAAAAATTAGAGAAGACAACGATTGTTCTTGATTCGCTTGGTGATTGGATCTGAATCACCTACGAATGAAGTGATTGGGCACGTTCAGAAGGCGCAACAGCTCAGTATCTGTTGCGATTGCACCTTCTGAACGCGTTGTTATGCACTTCTGATCAACTGAACAGTTGCGCGTTAGATGATCGTAATATTTTCATGATCATTTGAGACAACATGTTGTGTGTTTTGAATTTGACAGCTAATGTATCAAGCCGTTCAGAAGGCGCATTATGATCAACTTCTGCGCCTTCTGAACCTACCCATTGGCTCTAAAAATTTTGTATGACGAATTATACGATGTTTCCACGATGCGTAATTCGCTCTCTAAGTAATTCGTGAGTTACCCCGTTTCCACGCCACACACATTAGTAATTCGTTTATCAGCTCTAGTTCTTGTTCTTGTTCTTCGCTATTTACTAATATTTTTGTGTACTGCAAAGATCAAAGATGGAGCTAAAATTTAAGTTGTCATCAACAATTTTAATTTATATAGAGAATATTTTATTAATATTATTCTATAACTAGAAAAGGTGCCAGCAAATGGGACCAGGTCAGTGAAAATTTGGATATATTTCCGATAAATACCGATTCGNTGGAGCTAAAATTTAAGTTGTCATCAACAATTTTAATTTATATAGAGAATGTTTTATTAATATTATTCTATAACTAGAAAAGGTGCCAGCAAATGGGACCAGGTCAGTGAAAATTTGGATATATTTCCGATAAATACCGATTCATTCGTCATTCGCTTGGTATTCGATCTGAATTACCTACAAGTGGGGTTAATTCGCTCTCAAAATTTTGTATGGCGAATTACGTAATTGGGAAGGTAATTGGCAAGGCGAATGACGAATGGGAGAGCGAATGACGAATGAGAGAGCGAATTACTAATCGCGGAAACGCCGTATTACGTGATTCGGTTTGTAATTGGGGCGCCAATTAAGAATGAGATAGCAAATTACGAATTGGAGAGCGGATCACTTACCGTGGAAACAACGTTTCACAAATGTCCGCTGTGGCGTACACTAGGGAATCCAATCCCGCATAAAATTCGCAATCCCGCAAGCTTGCGGGATCGAGGTCATCAATCTCGCGGATCTGCGGGATTTGCGGGACTTAAAAATATATTATTATTTCCTCTAAACTGTTATATTCAAAATTGATATGTAAAAAAGCGATTTGATTACTTTTAAATACATAGTTAGGTTGACTTTTTTGATAATATTTCGGAAGGAATGATGAAGTCTTTAAAGTTTCATCTTTTAAATTCGACCTTAGTTTATTGCACAATCAGGAACTTTTGATTTTGTTGATTATGCATACATAGTTTCGTAGGTATATGGTCAAAATCGCTATATCTGTTGGGTATTTTTCAGAAGAAAATATATCATAATAAAAAATCTGAAATACTTAATATCCGCTCGCTGTAATCCCAAAACTAGCTAAAACATCAGTGATTCTGGATTATTCAAATTTAACTAAGTTTTCCTGTTTTTCCGCACAACTTTTTTACCGTATGATATTTGAAAATGGCGTTAAAGTAATATATTCCATATAACATATTCTTGAAAATTACACGAGAGCTGAATGTGTGCCTCTAATAGAACTAGAGTTGTTCGAAATTTATCATCTGAAAGGAAGTTCAAGAAAAAAATCAATTTTTCCGCTGGCACACTTATTTATCGATAGAAACGGACTGTTCTATACTTGTATAATCTGTTCATAAATCGGTAAGTGTACAAAGTTTAAGCTAGTTATCAAGGCGACCGTTTAATTAAAGCTTAATAAAACCTGAATAACTCAGTGTGATGGCAGGACCAGGATGAATTTATTTGCATAAAAATTAAAGCAAAAATGTTTTGGGTAGGCGTCAGAGCCAATGATAACCATCAGTTACCACCTCTGCATGGTTGTAAGTCATGCAGAGTCCCTACGGCTTGTAGCGCTGTGGCTTTGCCGCTTAAACTCTGTAAGAGTTTTTGGGGGTGTGCGTCAAGCGGGAATGTTGAGCACCGGTTATTTATTCAAGTTCAAAAATTGGGTAGGCGCTGTGGCCAATGGTAACTCTTGTACCACCTCTGTATGCTGAAAGTCATACAGAGCCCCTACAGCTTGTAGCGCTTTGGCTTTTGCTGTTTAAAACCATTTTTGGGGGTGTGCGTCAAGCGGGAATGTTGAGCACCGGTTATTTATTCAAGTTCAAAAATTGGGTAGGCGCTGTGGCCAATGGTAACTCTTGTACCACCTCTGTATGCTGAAAGTCATACAGAGCCCCTACAGCTTGTAGCGCTTTGGCTTTTGCTGTTTAAAACCACTCCGGAGGAGTGGTGATGCATCAAGCGCGATGGTTGGGCATCGTGTGTGGGTTGATGCGTCAAGCAAGTTGAGCATGATTTGGGGTGCCAGCAATTAACTACTTTAGGAGGTTTTGTTCTGCGGCAGTTGAGAAGTGCATAAAAAAATGCATACCCAATGAAGAACGAGCGAATTATTTTGAAACACAAGTGCGTGTGTTTATTCGCTGCACTTGGTTTTGGGCGGGAGTGCGATACAAGTGCGTGTGTGTGTTCGCTGTTCTTTGTTTATGCGGGAAATGCATAAGTCGCTATGTTTTTGGGGTCGCTGAACACGAATCTGACGTCCGTTTTGCTCCATCAGGTCAGAATTTGCTTCTAACCTCAAAACACATTGCGAAACTCAATGAACTCCTCCAAAAGGCCTTCTGAAGTACGTCCTATAAAAGCCCTTCATTGAAAATGAAAGTCCATACATAAAAGAAAGGAGGAAGGAATGTGGAGTGGAAGGCCTCTTCACTCTCAGGAAGGCCTTTCAGAAGGGCTTTTAACTCCCGAAATTATCTACTGGGTGATACGTTCACAACTCGCATTCGTCTAATTAATTTGTTTCTGTAGACCCGCAAAAATGGCGCTAGTTTGGACTATATGGAGGCAGGTGGAAATAATAGTTAACCTGCACCGATTTCGCTGAAACTTGACATGTGAATTATGAAATTTGGTAGATATAGAATAATTACACGCCCTCCACTCTTGTGGGCGGAAACAGTAAACTTCATCCCATTTCGACGCGATTTGGTTTGTACTCTCTATTTTGCTTTACAGTACTCAGTCATCGCCTAGCTCCCGTGGCGTGCAGACGGCTTCATAATATCTTTATTGTCATTATCCCTTTGTTCGCTTTTTCCTATCGTGCAATCATATTCGCATATTTTACCGTTCTCCTCTACGGGCAACAACAAAAAGTGCCTAAATGTTCGGACATTTGATTGTGATAGAAGCACACGTTTTCTTGGTTTTTGAGAAAGTGTTTAACATGGCCCCAGGGCCGCCCCTCATAGGGGCAAACCGTTTCGCCCTTTTGGCGGAAATTCCAAAGCCGAAAAAACGAAAAGACAACTCCCTAAATAATTAATACCCGGACTTACCCTTTCCATGACCTACAAACCCAAAGTACATTGTAGTTGCTGCTTTGGATGAAAATAAGTCGCTAAGAGACTGTTCCTGTTTCGCTATTCACAGATCTCTAAGATTAATTAAGAACTTAAAGATAGAGGTGTAGTGGAAATTTATAAATTTCAAAAGAACATCGACGGAAAAATTGAACACAGTGGTGGTAGTAACATTCGATCTTTACCATCTCCCTCATACCTTGGACTTCTCGTGGTACAAAGTAAAGGTACGATAATTGTAATATAGCATAGCACACTTTTATGTGACGTGCCCTTTAGCACACTTATGTGTACTTATGTGTCTTGACCTTAAGTACGTATAATATTGCGCTGCCTCTCGAACGCTCCATTGTTAATAAACCCAACACTAGAATTATCGATATACATATGAATAAACCACCACTACATTTTCTACCACTAAGCAACGTGCTCAAGTAATTTCTTTTCCTCCGGCTTTTTATAAGTATATATACTGTAAGTACAATATATGTGTACTATTTGAAGTGGATATTCCTAAGTACGAATATACTACAAACTGGCGACGAGTCAAAAGAAAAAAATACAATAATTCAACATGGAAGAATTAATGAAATTGATGATGGTGGTACCACAATTTGAGCCCAGCATGGAGACATGGGCAATATGGCGCGAAAAACTAGACATTCACTTAGCTGAAATAAAATGTGAAGAAGAGGAAGAAAAGAAGAATGTGTTGCTGAAGACGGTGGGTACGGCCGCATATAGTACACTACACAGTTTATGTAGTCCGAAAACTCCTCGACAAAAAACTTTTAAAGAATTGTGCCTAATTTTAGAGACACATTATACGCCCCCAGTAATTGTGTTCCAAGAACGAAAAAAGTTTCATCTATCCAAACAATTAGATAGCGAAACTGCGGCAGAGTGGTACACTCGTGTAAAAAAGCTTGCGTTAACCTGCAAATTTGCAGAAAATTTAAATGCATTCATTTTAAATCAATTTATCGTTGGGGCAAAGACCAAAATATA
>NW_016158179.1:22542-42025 GCF_001687245.7 Rhagoletis zephyria
CCTGGTCACCCTGCATCAAACGGTCAAGCTGAAAATTTTGTAAAAACTGTTAAAAAATCATTTCATGCTTGTCTGAAAGCCAATGTTAATGCTGACATTGACAACATAATTAATCGATTTTTGGCAGACTATCGGAACTCAGTACACTGTACCACAGGAGAGTCTCCAGCTAAAATTTTTTTTGGTAGACAACTCAAGACTCGTTTTCTACTCTTAAGCCTCCTTTAGTAAAGCAAAAAATTATTGAAAAACAAGAGATTAGTGAACGCAACTACCATGGAAAACGTGAATTAGAACTGAGTCAGGGTCAAAAAGTTTGGATTCGTGACTACAGTAATCCCAATAAAGCTAGCTGGTCTCCAGGTACAATTCGAGAACAGTTAGGCCCTAGGTCATACTGCTGTACATTGTTAAATAATAGAACAATCAAAAGACATCTTAATCAAATTCGACCACGCAACTCTAATGAAGCGTCTGAATCGGCAAACACCATTGAAGTATCTGAATCAGAAGCTACTTCAAACAATAGCGCTAATAGTGAAGGTAGCATTAGTACTGACGCTGAGGCTAATCCCAATACTTTGGTTATAAATGACCAATCTACCAGCAAAAGTAGTAATGAAACTAGCACTAAAGAGAATACGCCTCAGACGGTTGATGATATAACACCTAAGCGTGCCTTAAGACCACGCCAAGACGGCAAAGCCGTAAAAAAATAGTTTTTTATAAATTTTTTTTTTAAAGAGAAGAACATAAACTAAAACAAATGTAAATATTTCAAAATTATTATTACAAAAACAAATGTAAATTTTTTGTACTAGTATTATTACAAAAAAACAAATGTAAATTTTTTGAACTAGTATTATTACAAAAAAAAACAAATGTAAAAATGAACAAATGTAAATGAATTTGTATAAAACTAAAGTAAGTTTTCAACTTTGAGGGAGGCGTGTAATATAGCATAGCACACTTTTATGTGACGTGCCCTTTAGCACACTTATGTGTCTTGACCTTAAGTACGTATAATATTGCGCTGCCTCTCGAACGCTCCATTGTTAATAAACCCAACACTAGAATTATCGATATACATATGAATAAACCACCACTACATTTTCTACCACTAAGCAACGTGCTCAAGTAATTTCTTTTCCTCCGGCTTTTTATAAGTATATATATTGTAAGTACAATATATGTGTACTATTTGAAGTGGATATTCGTAAGTACGAATATACTACAATAATATATACCGAACCCCATTGCTTGGCCATAGAAAAAATCTATGTAATAACACTCCAATTTGCGCCAACTGTAACCTTCCCCCCACACTCCTTCAAATTGCATTCGTACACAGTGCGCAAACTGCTTGCAAGAGCATGCTTCAACGTCAAACATGAGTACCAAATTTCAACAACAAAAACAACTTCTTAAAATTCAAATAGAAAATAAATGCACCATACGGGAAGCAAAAAATATTTTAAAAAATTCACCACCCCAAGAACCCAACAACTCATCTGTTGTCTCACAAAACCAAATCAACAACAAAAATAATATCGATCAATCAAGTTCCAACGTTAACAGGTCTATTCTGCGCTGGTAACATAAATTTTGTAACTGGTAATTAAAGTGTCTGTAAATTTTTAAACCTTTTTCGCATTCTGTGCGCTCTTGTAACCTGTAAATTTGGTTACCATCTCATAAACTGGTAACAAAATATTGCCCCGTGAAATATGCAATACAAGAAATTCCAGAAATCTTCATAGCTGGGCTCGAATTATGTGTTCCGTGAACTGATTACTTCATTCTTAAAAACGCTGATTCGGTATTACGCGATACGTGATCGTATCCCTGCTATCGTAATTTGGTATTATGCGTTCCGTGAACGTACCCCAAATAGTGTAATCGTCAATCATTTTCATTCGATTGCAAACGGCCGTTCGTACGCGCGAATTAAAAAGTACAAGTAATTTTTAGCAAAAAAAAACCAACTTCAACTCTCATTTAAAAATATATATATATATATATATATCTCATGATCCACTGATCGGATCTTAACCAGATTTGGACCACCTCTGAGACACTACCTTTCCGATGCAAAAAGAATTATCGAAATCGGTTGACGTGGTCCAAAGTTATGCGGTAACATACATAAAAAAAATAAAAAATATTCCGACGAACTGATAACCTCCTCCTTTTTTGGAACTCGGTTAAAAAGAAAAATTGTAAGTAAAATTGAAATTTGTAGAAATAATATATGCATGTTATATTGAAATAACGAAATTTTATTTAACTTAGCACACCTAAATAAAATTTACCAGCATCAGAAAAGCATAATGGGCGACTTTATGAAAGTCCATCCAAATTTGTCAGAAAATATATTATTTAAAATAACTATTATTGTTAATATAAATTCATCAACCAGTTTTACGTTCAAAACTACTTACGCCTTTTGCGGCAAAGCAAGAGGATTGCTTTTAGGCATAAGTGCAGTATAGCGGCCGTTGAGATAAAACCAAAATTAAAAGTGGGCGTGGTCCGCTCCCTTCTACTGATTTGAAAAGTATAGATTTGTTTTGGTGCAAATTAATAGGGGCGGAGCTAGAGGGGGGTTAAGGTGGAATTTTCAATATGTATTTTCAAAAGCTTTTATTTCCAAAACTATTGCACCTACGCAAAAGAATTTTTGCAACATAGCATACATCAAATTAAAGGTATTTTTACGCACTTTTTAAGAATGGTATTTTTATACCCGAGCGCACTTGTGCACAAGGGTATATTAGTTTTGTTCACATAACGGTTGTTTGTAACAGCCAAAACGAATCGAGATAGATATAGACAAATGTATACATAAATGCTCAGAATGAATAGAGAAATCGATTAAGCCATGTCTGTCTGTCCGTCTGTCCGTCCGTCCGTGTACGCGATAACTCGAGCAAAAATTGAGATATCTCAACGAAATTTGATATGTAGGTTTCCGTTAATCCAAGGTAGGTTGGTATTGAAAATGGGCGAAATCGGACTGTAACCACGCCCACTTCCCATATAACGGTAATTTCCAGAAATACGAAAACTTTGATATTTTAGTAACTACTGAAGATAATTCACTCAAAATTAACATTTAGAATAATTTTCAGACGAAAAATAAGAATATTATAAATTTTTGGAAAATGGGCGTAGCCTCGCCCACTTATGGTTACATGTGTGTATCTTGGTAACCGCTGCACCAATTTCTTCCAAACTTGGCACAGTTGTTGGCCTTGGTACAGCATAAAAAACCGCCGAAACTTTTTAAAATCGGACAATAACCACGCCCACATCCCATATAACGGTAATTTAGAGAAATACAAAATCTTCGATAAATCAGTAAATATTAAAGCTAATTTAATCAAAATTGATGCTTGCAACAACTCTTTACCAAGAAATACGTTTATAGTAAAATATTGGAAAATGGGCGTGGCACCGCCCACTTATGATCACATATATGTATATCGGTAACCGTTCTACCAATTTGTACCAAACTCGGTATTTTTATTGTGCTTGCCACATAAAAGCAAAACGTTGAAAATTATTGAAATCGAACTAAAATTACGGCCGCTTTTCATATAACGGTAAATTTCAGAAATGCTTGAAACGTCAATATATCGAAATTTAAGGACGCTAATTTACGCTTACCATGTAGCGGTAGCTTTCGGAAAGGTGAAAAAACATATATTTAATACTTGCGCCGGGTATTTAATGTTCGGCTCCACCCGAACTTAGACTTTCTTACTTGTTGTATATAGGTGTGTTGGTATAGGTAAGGTTTTTTAGAAAAACGTAAATTTTTATTAAAAAATGGTTATAATTTCGTTTTTTTTAGTTTTTTCGAATTATGTATATAATAAATGTATAAATATGCATATAAAATAAAACGCCTTTCAATTAATTTGCACCAAAAAAGTAGTTCGGCGTCCATTTGATTTTCTTTAATATTTTTCGCTTTGAAGTTCTTCACACGTTAGGTAAATAAATATTTATTTTGTTCACAAATAACGAAATGACATTTACTTGTAAAAATTTCTATAATAATTCGCCGGGAATCTATTACAATCTGTGAAAAATTACGCTACGTCAGTGAACGTATGTCATAATTTCAATATTGCCATGTATACGATCAGTCACGTAAAATATTTTCATACGATTGCCGATTCGATCACAGAACACATAATTCGAGCCCTGGGGTCGAATCGTGACAGACGTGAACGAGTCGGCAATCGTACGAACACAAATTACGTGATCGTTTAAACGAGTGAACAATATCGGATGATAACAATCGAAGGCGAACGAATCGTTATTGTTTATTTGGTTATCGATTATTTTACTCTTCTTCTTCCTTTTTGTAGGTTACAATAGACATTGAAATGTTAAAATACAAGAAAAGTGAAAAAACAAAAGCAGCAATTTAAAATGGATCCAAGTTTATTATTTTATTTAAGTTCCAGCGATAGTGAGAACGATGAGAGAATTGTTCGAAAACAACTTCGAGACAGGAGCAATCCCCTGGCATTATCCAACAATGCGTAAGTGCTCATACTTGTAATAAAAAGTAGGTTTCTAATCTCATATTTTTGCAGATTCATTAAACGATTTCGCCTTAGCAAAGAGGCCTTTCAATATGTGTTGACAAAAATTAATATAAATAGCCACGATACAAAAGCTGTTCCTGCAGTTCTCCAATTAGCTGCAAGCCTCTCGCTCCTCGCCAGCGGCAGCTATCAACATGAAATTGGTAGCGACTATTTGATAGGAATGTGCCAGGGCACCATCTCAAAATTGACATCCAATGTTTATAAAGAAATGGAGAACAAGTTGTGTCCGGAGTTTATACGGTTTGACCTAAACGAGTCTCAGAAATGCAAGGAGTGGTTTGTGGAGCAATACAAAATACCGGGAGGTAAATATACATACATACATACATTCTTAAGTAAAGTGTTATGCTTAACTAATTTCTACTTTTCAGTAATTGGTTGTGTGGATGGCACGCATATTGGACTGCAAAAGCCAACTAAAGACGAGCATATGTTTTTTAATAGAAAAGGATTCCACAGTCTAAATGCTATGATAGTAAGTAACTATATTTTGCGCAATGTAAGTAGATTATCTACATTTTATTGTCTTCGTTTGTTAGATTTGCGATCATACTTACAAGATCCTTGCAATCAACTGTCAGTATGGGGGTGCAGCACATGATTCCTTTGTGTGGAAGCATTCCAACCAGAGAATGACTTTAGAGGAGCGTTTTCAGCACAACAGGAATGCAAATTCCTGGCTACTGGGTAATGCTATAAATTTTAAACGACCTGTGGAAGTTATAAATTTTTATTTACATTTCAAAGCGGACTCTGGGTACCCACTCGAGCCTTGGTGCATTACTCCTTACATAAATCCTCAAGACGGATCAGAGGAGGCAAGATTTAATGAGGTACATTCAAAAGCTCGAAGCATCGTTGAGCGAACGATTGGTGTGTTAAAAGGCCGCTGGAGGATTTTGACATACGACAAGAGAGGGAGGTATGATCCGATAAAAGTGGCTAGATTCGCAAATGTATGTGCGGCGCTGCATAACATTTGTATTAAATTTAAAATAAGTTATAATCCTCCAAACTATGAGGCTGAAAGTAATCTTGATATAGATATAGGAGAAGATGGTCAACTTACCCGAATTGAATAAAATAAAAATAATGAAATATATTTGCTTGTTCATTCATTTAATTATATGTATGAAGGTACTTAAAGTAGAAACATTCACATACTACTACATACTAATGGTAAAAAAAATAAAATTTGTACTTCACAGTAATTAAAAATAATACTCCGGCAGTTTCTGCAATTCACTTCCGATTGAATTTCATTCAAGTTTGTTTCTAATTAAATTAATTAATTCAATATCACATAAAATAAATTAGGGTTTGGACTTTGAGCCTAACACTTCCAATTCTAGGCACTTTATTTGGTAGTCAACTTGCCTGGTTGACATTTGACTTTGGTGCTCCGCCTCTTTCATCTGTAGCTTCCTTTCATTAATTTCAAGCTGTCTCTCGTTCAGTTGAAGTTGCCTCTCACTAATCTCAAGCTGTCTCTTTGAATTTCAAGATGCTCGTCGAATTTACCGCACATGGTTCGCTGGTGTTCTGCCGTTGCCTTCAAATTCCCCTCTAACAGGGCCGTTTTCGCATCCTGTGACCGCTTTACTTTTGGTGTTGCTCGTGGAGTAAGCTTTCGAGCAGGAGTATAGCAGGCTGCAGAGGTGCTTGGTAAATCTAACTGGCTGGAGCTTGATTCATCCTCACTTTGAATCGAGGGAGCTGCTGGTGAGGGAGTTCTTACATCTCCAAAGGTTGGGACAGAATTGATCCCCTCCACACAAGCTTCTAACCCAGCTGCTTCAATAAGCAACTCCTCTGCTGGTGTTAGCACCTTCTCCTGATAAGGTCCTCCACCTGTGCGTCGTTTCGAGGCCTTATTAAAAGATAACTTTCTCTTTGCATTATACATTTGATCAGCATATACCTAAGACAAGCAATTGTTAGCGTTGTTTTTGATAAAAATATCAAATACATACTTTTTTCCACAGCTTTGGGAGTTTTGTTGGTGGTCCTACTGCATTCAACTGCTTACTTAGCTGTTCCCATAGTCTGTTAGCAGTTGCCTTCCCTTGCGGGCAGTTTGGCAACAAATTTTTGGCCAAGTCCGGATGTTCCGCCATGAATTGCGCTATCAGCCCCTTTTGTGTGGAGTTTAATTTATTATTGTTAGTCCTAAAATATTTTAAATGGTTAAAAATATATATTTATTTGCATATATATTAAATTTAGTTACATTTTTTTAAATTTTCCACGAAATATGCGCGCTCACGTTTGCCAATTTTCAATCGAATGACATTTCGGCGATCGAGTACGTTCAGTGACACGTTCACGATTGCCATCATGCCGAATTTCGATAAAATTGTTCGTTATCGATTGTCATAATTCGATATTGCCATTTTTACGTGACGAGTAGCTCGTTCACGTCTGTCACGATTCGACCCCTGAACTGCTGTATATGTTCACTGCATTACCAACGTACCTAGAATCGCGGTGACAAGAAATGGTAACATTTTTTGGTAATACAATTTTCCGGTCACAAAATCTTCGGTAACGTGCAGAATAGACCCGTAAGTCAAACACAAATCTTACCAACTTTTCCAACAAAGAGCAAAGCAACATTCTTGACATTCCTCAGTTAACAACTGTTATGCGCTCACCGTCACCAAACAAAAACAAACAACCCGCACAANTTTCCGGTCACAAAATCTTCGGTAACGTGCAGAATAGACCCGTAAGTCAAACACAAATCTTACCAACTTTTCCAACAATCTTGACATTCCTCAGTTAACAACTGTTATGCGCTCACCGTCACCAAACAAAAACAAACAACCCGCACATGCAAAGAACGATTCTCAATCACTTTCAAAACCCACCATGCTAGCAAACAACAACAGTGATCAAAATGCACCACCTTGCAATCCCCACAAAGATCTACAATTAGCAAATTACTCGCTGACAGGACAAGCAAAACAAAGTGATAACAAATTTGAGAATATGCAAACCGACCTTTCGCGATACAAAAACTCACAAGAAACTCCCACAAAATACCAACATCCCTCACATTTCAACACAAACAACATTAAAATCGACTTTCAATATAACCATCGCCCAGACTCAAATTTAAAAACCCCCCGGCAACACACGATTTGTAAATGACACAGGTGACCATCATATGCTTACTGACATTTCCGACCAGAGTGTCCAGATTGTTTAAAAAAAAGCGCAATTTCTGAAAAAAATCGCCAAAAATCGGCAATTTTTTTTAAATAAAATTTATGAAATCGATTTAACAAATCTTTTATTTTAAAAATGAGATCTTGTTATAATATAGTTTTTAAAACCAAAAACGAATATAATACATTTAACCCTTAATTAGGCGCATGGGGTCAAGGTCATTTCAAGTTGAAAAAAATGTCTTGGAGTGCTTGGAGCGTGCTCGCGCTCTGTCTAGCTTTCTAACTCCCCGTGGGGTACGTAAATAAGTCACGGCCAGAATATCGGCGTGTACACATTTGTCGCTACTCTTTTAAGCCCTGACCCCATGCGACCACTTATGTAACATTTTTTAGTTTTTATTTTTGTATCTAAGTTTGAAGTCAAAGTTATGCTTTTCTTTCTTAAATTTAACTATAATAAAGAGCTTTAATATTTATGACAAAATACATTTCGTTTTATTTATTTAGTTACGGTTAGAACATCGTCGAGTACACATGTGTCGCTACTCGCTTGAGTGCTGACCCCATGCGCCTACTAACGTAACATTTTTTCGCGGAAGCAAGTTTTAAATTTTTTTTTAAGTTTGAAGTCGAAATTATGTTTTTCTTTTTTAAGTTAACGATAATAGAGTACTTTAATATTTTTGGTAATACACACTTCCTTTTTTTATTTTGAAAACTCTTTTTTCAACACTTTTATTTTCTTTAAAAATACGCATACTTTTTAAAAATATTTTNAGTTTTAAATTTTTTTTTAAGTTTGAAGTCGAAATTATGTTTTTCTTTTTTAAGCTAACGATAATAGAGTACTTTAATATTTTTGGTAATACACACTTCCTTTTTTTATTTTGAAAACTCTTTTTTCAACACTTTTATTTTCTTTAAAAATACGCATACTTTTTAAAAATATTTTTTTTAACACATTTTGCAATAGGACTGCGCAATTATTAAATTTATTATAACTCATATTAATTGATTAATCGCACAATCCGCTTTCAAGAGCTCGGCGCTAAAAATTAAATAAAAACCTATAATAAGGCGAGATCAACTATTTCCACAATTTCTTTAAAATCACCTATAGTGTCTGAATGATTTACATTTCTGTTCTTGCCATATATTGAGCTACTCAACCTTGATAACATACTGTTTGATATTTATTTATTCATTCAATAGTAAATACTATGTCTCCATTGAGAGATTTATCCATTAAGATTTAATAAATCCAGTTGCTAAATCACAACCGTCTCCATTACCACAACGAAATATGTTTGACGTTCACATTTTTAAATATTTGACGTTTGCTTATGTATGATTTTATAAATACAGTTGCGGACATTGATATACAGACAGATAAAAGGAAGGTACCAAGCGTAATTTCATTATATGAATTCTGAATATTATTGGCTTCTTATTCGTGGTAAATATGTATGTATAATATATAGTTTGAAAAGTGTAAAGAATGGTACCATATTCCGAATCATTTTCCCGAATTTAAGAAAAATTATCAAAACGGTAAAAAACATTTGCGGAAAGTAAAATTTTTGTAGAACTCTCTTATTCATAGGAGTGAACCGAAAATCCAATCGTGGACCTTTGGCATATCATGAATACGAACAGAGTTCTAGAGGATGTTCGGTGCAATGTTATCGAAGCAGAACCATTACCGAAATTTATAAATTTTTTGTCGCAGCATGTAAATGACTTACAGGAAGCGGAGAAGACTCTGCACTATATTACTATAAAGCATTTCTTCTAAATTTTTAGTTGTTAAAATAATATTTTCTTAATTTATTATAACCAAAGTTATGTAAATATGTATTACTAATTGTCCTCCCAAACTAACAAAAATATATACGAAAATTCATGTTTTTATGATAAGCTAGATTTCAATGTCCTCAACTGTATTTTGAAACACAAATGTCATTTGACTTATGGCATGTGAATTTGTGGTTGCCACATCCAACAAATTGTACTTATTGATCAATATTATTGAAGATTTGACGAAGATTTAACTTAAATCTACTGCCTTTCGAGATTTAATTTTATATGGTAAATCTCAAATGATTTAACGTTAAATCTCGTCAGAGGGCTAAATCTTCATTAAATCTCACAATGGAGACATAGTATAATCTAGCTCAATAAAGTTGCTTACAGACTACATGGAGATAAAATATATCATACAATAAATCTAGCTTCATTTAACAATAGTTTGAAAGCGGGCTTAGACATAAAAAAATCTATGGCTAAAGAATTTGAGAGAACATTGAATTCTTTCAAAGCTCTAAAGATTGGAGCATTAGAAGCATAGAGAGTACGGACACGTTCAGTATAAAAAATATCTGAATTACGAAGGGTTCTGTTAGGAATATGGAAGCAAATGCATTCGAGTAAATACGGTGAATCAATCACACCATTAATTCAAAGACAAAGGTGAGCGAGAGAATTGTTCTCCTGCATTGAAGAGATTTCAAATTTATTAGCGCACATCTAGCTCTATATGGCGGAATTGGCTCGTCGAAATTCAATGATCGGAGCGCAAAGCGTAAAAACGTTTTTTGAACCCGCTCGAGCCTATTAATGTGGCACTCATAATAAGGTCTCCAAATAAAGCAAGCATATTCCAGCTTGGAACGTACAAGCGACGTGAACAACAGCTTTAACGTGTAGGGATCCGTGAAATCAGAGCTAAAACGGCGAATAAAAGCAAGTACTGAGTACGATTTGGCAATGGTGTAATTTAAGTGACTATGAAATAAAAATTTCGAGTCAAAGACTACACCTAAGTCAGTTAACTCATTACGAGTGGAAAGTCGAGTACCATCAATATAGTAGGAAGTAGGGGTTATACAATGAAGTTTGGAGAATGATAGGTGGAAACATTTGCTTATATTAAGCTGTAAGCCGTTGGTACGACACCAAGCTGAGACATTATCCAAGTCAAACTGAATCTTGACGGAATCAGAGGAGTTTGCAATGGTGGAGAAGATCTTCAAATCATCAGCATATAAAAGAAATTTGGAGTGCATAAAACACGACGATATGTCATTGATAAAAATGACAAAAAGCAAAGGGCCTAAAATGCTACCTTGTGGAACTCCAGAGAAGCAATAAATGAGTTGGATAGCGCGTTGTCAACAACGACTACACATTTGCGATGATGCAGGTAGGATTTTAACCAACATAAAAATGTTGAGTGAAAACCTAAACTTGCTAATTTGGAAATCAAAAGTGAATGATCTACTCTATCGAAAGCTTTTGTGAAGTCGGCATATATAGTATCGACTTGAAGACGGTTGCTAAAAGCCGACATGCAATACTCAGAAAAAGTTGCTAAGTTAGTTACAGTGGATCTGTCGGACATAAAACCGTGCTGGTTATTGGAGATGAAATGCTTAACTGTAAAATATAACTTCTGCTTTACTATATATTCAAATAGCTTTGATACAGTTGATAACTTGGCAATGGGCCTGTAGTTGGCAACATCGTTTTTGTTACCACTTTTAAAAAGAGGGCTGATGAAGGTTTCCTTCCAGGCATCGATAAACTCGCCACACTCAAGTGATTTATTGAAAATTATTAAAAGTGGAACCGCAAAAGCCAAACAGTTTTTAAGAAGTAAAGACGACAGGCCGTCAACATCAGTCTGCGAAGATGTTTTGATGTTCAAAATGCCTTCAACTACATCATCAAGAGATAAAGAGAGCTCTCCAAAATTAATAGGAGAATCTACAGTTGAAAAGCCACTCCTACAAGTTTCTGACTGTGTTACAAATTTTGCGCGGAAAAAATTAGCAAAAAGGTTGGCTGCCTCAGGTGGTGATGAAGCATGTGCCCCATTAAAAAAACTTCTGACGGAATACTAGAGCAGGTTTTTTTCGAATTGACATAGTTCCAAAAAGACTTTGGATTTACTTTAATATCTGATTCGAACTTACGAACGTATCTCCTCTGAAGATTTTTACCAAGCTGTTTGAACTCTCTAGAATAGTGAAGGTATTTGTCTCTATAAGCAGATGCTTTAGTGGATTTAAATTTTTTGTAGTACTTATTCCTCAAATTCTTTAGCTTCTTAAGTTCCTCTGTATACCAAGGAATCCTATAACATTTCTTTTTTCTTAGCGGTATATTATTCAAACAAATTTCATTAACTTTATTTTTAAAAACAGAATAAGAGTCAGCAACGTGAACTCTAGAAAGTAATGCATCCCAGTCTACATAAGAAATTTCTTGATTGGCAACATCAAAATTGCAACGATTAAAACTGAAACTAGGAGCTTGATTATCCGTACAAATACTCTCATAGTTATAGAATTGAAGATCAAGAATAAGTGGAACGTGATGTAAACCGGGACACGAAACCGGATCAAGACACTCATTTAAAACAAAATTCATATTGTCGTTAATTAAAATTAGATCTAAAGTTCTAGCTAACTTATTAGAGAAGCTATTTATCTGAGCAAAATTAAAGCTTAACAAATTATCAATAACATATGATTCCGAGAAACTGTTCACATTTTTTGGAAGTAAAGTGTCACCTATAAATGACCATTCCACATTCCGTAAATTAAAATCTCCGAGAATACAGAAATTAACACCATCGTGACTGCGAGCTATATCGACTATGTTGTCCACATGCGCTTTATAAAGTGAGTCCGCGCTAGACGGAGGAATGTATGAAGCGCAGATAAGTAATTTGGAGATGCCTTGTATCGAGACAAGGAGTTGGTCTAAAAGGGAATCCGTATTGCTCAGACTCACAAACGATGAGCGAAACCGGCGGTGAACTGCAATGAGAACTCCTCCTCCTCTCGAGAGACCAGTTTTAGAATAGTCACGATCTTTGCGATATACAGTATACAAGTTGGAGTCAAAGAATTCACCGTCATTAAATTCCGAGGTCAACCATGTTTCAATAAGGACAAAGATATCATAATCCGTATGCGAGCTAATATTCAAAAGTGCGTTTGATTTTGTTCGCAGGCCGGAAACATTTTGAAAATAGATCTTGAGATGCTTCAAATGAAAATTTGCTGGAGCAAGAGCATCTAGGGATTTAGTTTTGGTGCATCGCCCTTTGGAAAAAACCGAAATGGTCGAATCTTAACGTTCGCAGGCCAGATATCAGCATTCAACAATTTATCATAGAAACACTCAGAAACTCCTAATTTAAAATTAACTTTTCTCAATTCATCAAGATTAGCATCCTTTTTTATAAGCAAGTAGCAGTTCAGAAATTTGGCATCAATATCAGCATGTTTGGATACGTAACTGATGATGTTCGCTGCTGTGACATTAGTAGAAAATGAGGCCACATGGAGCCACTTCTGTTGAGAAATAACACTTAATTCCTGGTTATTATTAGAACCAATAATTAAAGGCTTCGTAAGCTTTGGACGACGGCTATTAGACACCGTTTTCCATTCATTAGGATGCTGCGTAGAAGCAGGTGCTGAATTAACAGTGTTCGTATCCATCGTAACAGACTGTGTGGGAGTAGTACTAGTACCAAGTGAAGGCGTTGTCTTAGTAGAGCCATTACATAAATTAGGAGAAGCAGCTTGCTGGGTACATGACAAAAGGGAGGATGATGGCCAACGCGTTGACACAGAAGCAGATGACAAAGCAATAGTTGAATTAATGAGAGCAGCACTATATGTAGGTGCTGATCGCATAACATCGTGAGTAGAAGCAGCAGCCGACGGCTGAACCATGGATGTATTAGTGAGAGCAGCACTGCTGGTGACAGTTGATTGCGAAGCGTCATAGCCCGAACACAATGAAAACGACGAGCTACAAACCACAGCTGTCAAATTATTTTAACACGTACTCTTATGTAGATAATTATTTTGGCGACGACCGGGCTACGCGACGGCTGTGGTTGTGGCCAGATTAGATCTATTTCTATTTTTCTGGCGACAGATAACGTTCTTCCTCTTCTTTTATGTCAAACTCATACAAATTTATGATGTCGCTGCCGCGTTCAAATAAATCATGTCGCCATCGATAATGCATTTAGATAATGAAGATGACAAATTGGAAGCTGTGATCCGTAGCTCGTCGTTTTCAATGTGTTCAGAACTTTACAGACAGAATGATAGGCAGCAGACGACGAAAAATTTTGTTCAGCAACGCAAGTGCGGCCAGCAGCAGCGATGTCAGTTTCACCAACACCTTTTAGTGATTTGTTAACACAGCTAAGCTTATCAAAAGCAGTTGTCACACAGGAGCGTAGGTCGTTCAATTCAGACTTAAGAGAAGCAATCACTACGATTGAGAGAATATTCTATCATTCTTGAAGCAATCACATCATCCCGCGCATGCAGCGCGCGCTGCATAGAAATAAGATCAGAGTGCATGCTATCTATTTTGTGTGCTAGGTTTTGATTTTCCTCACGCTGAGCAGCGACAGAATTCAGCATACGTACATTGTCGGAACGAAGAGAGACGATAATCTTGTACAGAGAACTCAACGTTATTTGTTGTTGCTGATTTTTAGCTTCACTTTGATTGTTGGCAGATTGTTTTTGCGAATTTGTTGACTTCGAGTTAGCACCTTTGAGCGAGTCGGAATCTTTCGCAATTTGAAGAGACGGAGCAGATTTTTCATTCGATTTTGGTACTTGGCCAGCAATTGCATTCTTGTTGCACTGAGAAACAAAATTGTTGGGAGAATTAAACGATTCGCCCGTGCAAGCAACGACGACACTATCATTTAAAACCGTGATAGGAGGCGGCGTACAAAGGGATTTGCGGCGATCAACAGCGCATTCTTTGCAGTGGAAAGGCTTGTCTGTATTACGCAAAAACTCAGCGTAGGCTGGTAGAATATTAACACAAGACAGATGAAAAAAATTATTGCAATTAACACATTGAATTTTATGCTGCTGCGATCGCTCGACTTTTTGCCCACATAGACACGGCATTTTTTTAATTAGAACTAATAGATTTGATAAGAGTCACTATCTCACGAACTTCAAATCACCAAGTTTACAAAGCCATAGGCATAAAAAAGTAAACAGCTTAACAGTTTTAGCACACAGAGAGCGATCAAAAACACGTCCGCACGTAACGAAGTGAAAACACATGTTATTGGAACCGTTTTGCAGCAGAAACTATTATCCTTCATATAACACTTTATTTGAACTATTGAATTAAGGCTTTCCAACATCATCCTATTTCGAATCTTAGTTTTTGTTGAATTCATTACGGAAAAAACGCGCTCAACAAAGCATGTGAGTGCGGCAAGGATAATAAAATAAATTTACTTATATTTCCAAACATTTTATTGCCTGTTGCGGTTTTCACTCCGTAAGCAATTATCCAAAATTCTGCACAGTCGGATGGAATGGTTCTGAGAAAAGTTATTCCGTGGGAAAGTTAAAAGATTTAAATATTCAGTTTCCGCTGCTTTTCTTTCCATCAAAGTTAAATAGTGAATTGGCAGGTCCCTGAAACTCGCCATCTTGTGATTCACGCGCTTTTCTAGTGACAAAATCAAGCTTTTTTAAATGTATTTAATTGACTAGGTAATCGTTTCAAAAGTTCTTCGATTAGGGTGATCAAAAATTTTTGACAGTCTTTTAATATGATTGTTAAGTCAAGTTTATCACGCAGTTCATTAGCCTCTTCTGTAAAATTATCGTGGAAAGCTAAGTTTTGTATATTTTTATAATTCGGAAAAATTTATTTGAAGGGAAAAAATTCGCCAAAAATCGCCAATGGTGATTTCCTAAATTATTACGCGCAAATATCCAAAAAAAATCGCCAAATTGGAGCGAAATCGCCAAATCTGGACACACTGTTTCCAACTGACTTCACTATAGCTTAGACCTATATTTTTAATATATAGGACTTAAGTTAAAAAAATACATATTTTACTCCTTATTCATTATGATGAATATTCTACAATGGAATATTCACGGGTACCATAATAATTATAGTAATTTGGAAATGCTAATCAAACAAATTCAACCTCAAATCATCTGTCTACAAGAAACGCACTGCAAATAAAATTATTCGCCTTCAGTCCCCAAGCAGTAAGAAGGATATATTCATAACCTTTCTACAATAACGTCCTCTGAACAGGGTAGCGCAATTATAATTAATAAGAGCATTCCATACAAATGTATAGAAATAATTTCCAACCTCTCAGTAGTAGTGCTAGAAATCAAATTGAAAAGAAAATTCACACTGATTAATATATACATACATTCCTCCACACAAAAAAAATATCTAGAAGCGACCTCCTCAACCTTACTGAAAGCTCGAGCGAACCGTTTCTTATGGTTGGGGACCTCAATGGTTGGAGTCTATTATGGGGGTCTGTAACCAGTAATGAAAGAGGAAACATTATAGAAAATTGTATCCTGGCTTCCAATTTATGTATCCTGAATGATGGATCTCCGACACATTTCAGCACACATAATTCTTTTTCTCATGTAGATTTATCTATATGTTCTCCTAATTAATACCCCTCTGCAGCTGGTACGCGATAAAAAATCTACATAACAGCGACCATTATCCTATAGTTACAAATCTTACGGATAATTCACATTCTCTACAAAATAATATTGAAAAACTAAGTGTCAGTAAACAAATCTACGGGAATGTGAATAAAGAAGCTGCCTCAATTCAGAAGATAATCAGGCAAGCTCCCAACAACTCAATTCCTCAAACATCATACACAACATTTAAAAAAAACGTTCCTTTGTGGTCTACTGAACTTCGTATTCTGAGGGACGACAATCAAAAATCTTAGCATATATTCCGCCGTAATATGACAGAGGAGAATCTAATTCAATACCGAAGCAAAAACGCCAAATTCAACAAAGCAAACAAGTTAGCTAAAGCCAATAGTTTCAATGAATTCACCAAAACAATAAGCCTTTTATCAACCCCTTCCCTAATGTGGCAGAGAATCAAGCTCATAACGGGTAATTATGTTCCGCACGTAATACAAACTATAAGAGATAACTCCATCACACTAAGCGATTCCTTAGAGATAGCTAACGCATTCGTGGGCAGCGAACCCACCGGACTCTAGTTTCTCCGCAAGTTTTACAAGATCCAAAATAGAAATGCTTAATCTTCCTGTCGTTCTAGCATGCCCTCCTAAGGCTATTGAATTGCCTTTTAACTTACAAGAGCTTGAATCATGCCTGAAAACAGCAAAAGGCACCTGACCCGGTAACGACAGGATTACGTATCCCATGTTAAAAAACGTGCCCATAAGCTTCAAATTCCGTATACTACAACTATTTAACAACATTTTTTGCACCGGTAATTTGCCTAAAAGTTTCAAATCCGCTATAGTTGTCCCGATATAGAAACCAGGCAAATTTATTGATTCATACAGGCCAATTTCCTTACTGCCATGTCTGACCAAACTCATCGAAATAATGATATCGAAACGCATTATGTGGTTTATTAAAAAACACAAGCTTCTATCAATAAATCAAGTTGGTTTTCAACCAGGGGCTAGTACTACCGATGCACTGCTCTTCATATCATCTTAAGGAATCTGTATGCACGCAACCACACTTCTATCCTCTCAATAGACTTCCATAAGGCATTTGAAAGAATAGGGACCCATGTTGTTCTGAAAAAGCTATGGGAATGGGCAATTGGGCCAAAATTATTCAACATAGTTAAATCCTTCTTGGAAAATATGAAGTTGCAATGCAGAGCCAACGATGCTCTGTCCGACACATTTTCAATGCAGAATGGGATTCCTCAAGGCTCTCCGACCCTACTAAGCTGGCATTTCAGGTTACTATTTTATATATATATAAGGAAAATTTGAAAGTTAGGGGGGCTCGAGCACCCCGCTGCCCCTACCTGGCTACGCCGATGAACACATTGTTACAATTGTTGCCATCTACGGCAACACCACAATATCAAATTTAAGCGGTATAAAATCGTGTTACCATGCGGCGATTCGAAGCAGCTTGCGTGCATTTAGAACAACAAAAATGCAAAACTTGCTGGCGGAGAGCGGTTTCGAAACTATCGAAGACCGAACTTCCAATATAAGATGTCGTCTAACACCTAAGCTTTTCAGTCCGAAAGGAAATCTATTATACAACTCAGTGGTGACAGTAAAACGTGGGAAATCGAGAATGAAGAAGCCATCAGCATAAAGCCAAATTTTCGAAATAGTTAAAAAACCAATACCTCGAGTTTTCCTTGCCTGACAACAGCGGTAACTTATCCTCCTTGGAATTTCACAAAAACTGGTTTATTAACGATCTGGCAGACCTACCTAAAAACAGAACAAGTAAGGAAACGTATACGCGAGAAATATCATCGCATCACAAAGCAAAAGGTTGGACTTTAATGTTTACTGATGGTTCAAAAACGACACACGACGCGGTTGTAATGATAACGGCGGTACCTAAAGCCACGGTCTATTGCCAAATAATGCATCCATTTTCGAAGCCAAAGTCGAGGGGGTCAAAGCAGCGCTAGAAAAATGTAAAACAAAAAAGGAGAAAACAATAATATGCACTGACAGCAAGGCCGTTTTCGAGGCATCGAAATGCGTTCTCAACAAAAACGAGGATATCACATCGCTTAAACAAATATAAATAGCACTAAATGGCAAAGTAAAGCTCATGTGGACACCAGGGCATATTGGCATTAATGGGAATGAAATGGCTGACAAAGCTGCCAAAAATATATCACTACATCCTGTAAAACTTTATACAACTCACAGCAGCAAATATCTCATCAAAGTAGCGCTCTTGGAACACAAGTTGCAGCAAGAGATAAAATGGACCACATATACACATGCGTACAAAATCGTCAACCCCAACAGGAACGCCGTACAGCTTCCCACCACAACAACCCGAAGGAACATGTGCTTTACACGGTTTCGTTTAGGACACACAACACTTACTCACCAACACCTACTACTAAGAACACAGCCACCCATTTGTGGATTTTGCAATATCTCCCAACTAATAATCCCACATATAATTTCCGAGTGCCCAAACCTAACCCAACACCGTTCAGAAATATTTAAAAACACAAGTATTCAAAATGTTCTTAAATCCCCAACCGATACAATGTTAATTTACTTATTTTTTTTTTAATAGAATAAATATACAACAAATATTAAATATTATTATTTCAAATTGACATACATGCATTATAGACAAGCAAGCCGATAGCCCTGGCAGCTAGTGCTTCTTTTTACTTTGTTGTAATTTTAAGGGAGTGTCTATTCGGACTTTGCCAGTGTCACCAGTGTGCCAGTGACGGGAGTCTTCGGCTCTGCCAGTGTCACCATTGTCGCCAGTGTCACCAGTTCCACCAGTTTCACCACTGTACCAGTTTCACCAGTGTGGCCAGTGTCACCAGTGTACCAGTCTCACCAGCGTCGCCAGTGTCACCAGTGTCGCCAGTGTCACCAGTGTCACCAGTGTACCAGTTTCACCAGTGTACCAGTTTCACCAGTGTCGCCAGTGGGGCCATATTGTTTTATATAGAAAAGCGCTGCAGACGAAATCGGCCGATTTTTTAATCATTTTTATACCCGAGCGCACTTGTGCACAAGGGTATATTAATTTTGTTCACATAACGGTTGTTTGTAACAGCCAAAACGAATCGAGATAGATATAGACAAATGTATACATAAATGATCAG
>NW_016158179.1:46361-109634 GCF_001687245.7 Rhagoletis zephyria
TACAAATTTACTTTTTCTTGCCACATATCCCTGGAAGTGTTTGTGGAAGAATACTGGAACTTGGTATGGAGTTGTGTATACAAAATGTATCAATTGCTCATGGAAAAAATGTGAGTTATTAAAAAAGGAGGCATGTCGCCTCCCATACATACTAAAAACTTCTTAATACATATCTCTGGAAGGATAGAAAATCTCTCGAAGTATTTTAAATTTGTTATGGAGATTTATTTTATAAGTGCCGTACTGACAGAATAAATTTCATTAAATGGAAAAGGGAGAGCCGGGTTCGGCCTTATACTCTAAAGCTCTCTTGAGGCATTTGCTACAGTAATGAGAAGTGGTTTTTTTATCAAGGCCAGGTTACTAAATTTGAGTTGGAAATATTAGAACTCGCCGTGGCACCTCCAAGAAGTTTACACGTTCACGCGTCGTATTCCTGGAAATATTTTAAGGTAAACATAGAGGGATTGATATCTTTCGTATGCCTAGCGCGTAGACGAGATTTTATAATTTCATAGTTTTAAACGGCCTAAATACATTAACTCGCTTAAAAAATAACGAGCTATAACGAAATAGGCAGAGAAATTAAATCTAACATCATTAAGTTATTTTTCATATTTGTATAAAAGCGCGGGGTAAAACCCGCGGGTATAAGCTAGTATATTATATGAAACAAAATACTCGGCACATGCAATTAAGAATATCAAGTTAAATTAATCAAATTTACAGGAAATTTTGATATTTTACTTATCTTTAAATTGTGCACCAGAAGTTTATTAACACTTTTTTTAATTGTTTACTTTATTAAGCGTAAACAGCTTTATAAAACACAAAATTTAAACAGATCAAAGAAAAACACAGCTTCACAGCTTTCACGTTTGCGTTTTTGTTTATAATTTCGTAAGATATCTCAATAGCATGGTGGTAGACATCTTCGGGCAAAACTAGTGGGTCACATTTATTTACAGCGGACTTAGATGAATCATCAACATTAACAAGATCTAATACTTTGCCAAACTTATTGCGAAGTACATTAACTTGATTTAGGCAGAGTTCAGCCATCTCCCCTAAAAATACGGTGTTGCACGCACTAGACGAGAAGGGTACGATATCATTGTCAATGATGTTCCATGATACATTTGGTAAATTAAAGTCAAACAACACAATCATTGAATCAGAGGGTTTAATCATTGAATTAATTGATTTCAGTAAAGAGGCATGTTGCGAATATACTGATGAGTCAGATCGGGGAGGAATATAGCATAGAGCTAAGTAAGTAAACCCCCTTCCAACCTGTATACGAATGCATTTGAATCCTGCAGATTCAATGTGTGGAACACTAACTCCATCAGATGGTATTGAAGAGTCTACGGCATAGAATACGCCACCGCCAATTCTGTCCTCCCGATCTTTTAACGGGGAATATTTGCTAAATTATTATTTTTGTTGGGCCTATACTCGAATTCACGAACGAAAGCTCCGGAAGGCCAAAAAGAACTGCTAAGCAGCATGTCAAAATTTTCTAAATTTACGTAAATTTTAAATGAAGAAGAAATATTTCTTTCATACTTAAAATTAAATTTTCTGATTCTTAATTTGATAGTTTTAAATTTGGACGAGATGTAAAACTTTATATCGTCTTCGGAAGTATCCCTCGAAAATCTAGAGACAAATATAGACTTGTTTGGGGGAACCACAACCAGTCTCCTAGTATTAGACTCGATTACCGGCGAAAGGGGTTGAGTAACTGAGTTACTAATTGAGGGTAGAGTAAGCGTTAGAGGATTAGATGACGGTGCCACAACTTCAACGGGGGAAGGGGAAGATACTTCAGGCTCGTTGTTATTAGAAGCGGAAGCAGACTTTGTTATACATTCTTTTGAGGATGACGACTCCGATGTCTGTGGACATGGATAAGAGAGGTTAATTAAGTCATTCGGAAGATTGTTCTGACGTGGAGCGATTATCCTTTCATTAGGCGGACTATGAAGACGTTACGTTTTGACACACGAATATCCTTCATATATTGTATTTAAGCATTTAAAAGATTTAAACACATTTTCATAATGCTTAAATTTTTCGGTCAGTACCGACAACTCTGTTCCCACCTCAGAAAAACCATTTCTGGTTTGCCTAAATTCTTCCTGTCAAACCAGCACAATTTAGATGGCAAATACCATCATAGAGCCAGCACGATAAGTAGCGTTCAGAATCCCTTTTAATTTAGCAATTTTNTAAACACATTTTCATAATGCTTAAATTTTTCGGTCAGTACCGACAACTCTGTTCCCACCTCAGAAAAACCATTTCTGGTTTGCCTAAATTCTTCCTGTCAAACCAGCACAATTTAGATGGCAAATACCATCATAGAGCCAGCACGATAAGTAGCGTTCAGAATCCCTTTTAATTTAGCAATTTTTCAAGATCACACTTCATAGTAAAAAATTAATAACAATTATGGTAATAAAAAGCAAACAAAATAAATTATAACAGCTTAGGGGCTGATGTATTTAGTTTTAGAATTTATGTAGGGAACAGTTTGAGTATCACTGTGTTATGACGCTTAATAAACGCAAAGCAAACAGCTGTGATAAGAGTTACTAAAACAAGTAAACAAAAAGAGCAAAAGAAATGTGCAAAAATAAGAACGATTTCAGTTAACTGCAGAGGAATTACAACAACAAATGACTCGGCAAGATTATATGCATGCTAATGAAATTTAATTTAATTTAATATAAAACACAAAACTTTCACTAAGCTTCGATTATTTTCACACTAAGATGCTTGTAGGCACTTTTTGTAACAACTTTAACTCAGAATTCGGCCACAAGTACTAGATTTAAAATATCCGTTGTTGAAAACAGTTGCGTGCAGTATAATTTAAATTTTTGGTTCAACGTATAACTGTGAGTCTTTGTTCTCTGTAATGAAATTCGTAAAGTCAAATTACCGTTCATAATTGACTAACCAACATTTAACAGAACTGTTTCGAACGGCTTTAACTAACGTAAAACCAGATTTTGAAAATTTGGCCAAAGGGATCTTTTGAATTTTCTTTAATGTCTATCTTACGTACATTAGAATAATAATAATTCCTAATAATAATTTTATTTAAAAATAAAATTTCTGTTTTTTTGTGGCTCCTTATAGCATTTAGAGTTTACATGTGGCTCTTCGCCCTTGCCCACCCCTGTTATATAACAATTTTGAATAATAATAATAATAATAGATTGGCGCGTACACATATGTTAGTGTTTGGCCGAGCTTCTCCTCCGATTTGTGGCGTGCGCCTTGATGTTGTCACACAAAGCGGAGGGACCTACAGTTTTACGCCGCCTCCGAACGGCGATTGTATTTTTATGAGAAGCTGTTTTTCATGGCAGAAATACACTCGGAGGTTTGCCATTGCCTGCCGAGGGACGACCGCTGTTAAGAAAAAACTTTTTTTTTATATTTTTGCGATGCTGCTTTCACCAGGGTTTGAACCCAGGCGCTGCGGAGTGGAAGCGCGCACTTCTTACCACTACACCACAGCCGCCGACAACAATTTTGAAAGCAACAATAAATTTATATTTTTTTTTGTCAAACTTAACTGTATGCCAAGTAATCCAGCTGATATAGACGTTTGTAACCTAGATAATCATTTACCTATTATGGAGTATGTATTACTTAAGCCGCAGAGACGTATGTATGTATGTATACATACATATGAGGCATTCTCTGCAAAAAAAGCCACTCAAAAAAAAAGTTATATATTTTTTTGGCAATGATATATCTTATAGTACATGCAAAAACTAAACTAAAAAATATGGTGTTAGGCCTGTGTAGTACGGGGTTGCCATACTGTCAGGGGTCAAAGTTTTTTGCAAACGAATTTTCGAACCGCCATAACTTTTAAACGAATGAACGGATTTTAAAACGCCATCGGACTTTTTTGTACAAACTTTATTTGACTTTAAAACTGTGTATCATAAAAAACATTTAAATTAATATTTCATAGACAAAAAATTTTTTTTTNTTATTTCATCACTTTTTTACCCCCCAAAGGAAATTTTGGGTCAGCAATATTTGTATGAGTTACAAATAAAAAACCAACTCAGCGCAACGCTCTCAATCCAAGCAATTTCTTTGTTTGCCTACAAATTGCAATAACTTGTCAGCAGAAGAGAAAGGGAAGTAAAAAGTAAGACAAGCAAACAGGATTCCTTAGAATTCAAACTGTCGCTATGATGAAAAATCATTGATTTATGGGCTTTTATTACCTGCATTTAGCGTAACCCAGTATTAACGACGTGGACGTAGCAGACATTTAATCCCTTTTTTTTTTAATTTTTATAATTTTTAGGAGAATTGCTATTATTTAGCGATTTTGCAGGGAACTATGCATTCGTTGCTCAAAATGCTGCTCAGTCATTCCACTGGAACAACAATCAAGTTTCCATTCATACATGTGCTGAAACTGCACATGGGAAAGGTCCTTGAGACGGTATTGGTGGAAATTTAAAAAGATTGGCAGCTCGAGCGAGCTTACATCTTCCACCTTCCCAACAAATTTTGACAGCAGAAGCTCTTTTCAATTGGGCGAAGAAAAATCTTGGACGGACCTCCGTGTATGTTTCTTCCAAAGAAGAACAAAATGTGCTCGAAAATTCCTTGGAAGTCAGATTTTCTTCAGCAAAAAGAATCAGTGGTACCCAAAAGTATTGCGCTTTTATACCTATCGGTAACGAAGAATCGTTATTAAAAACATTTAGTTTTTCAGAAAAATCTGTAGTTTTTCCATCAAAACGTGGACGTAAACGTAAAAGCACATGAACATCAAGTTATGATTCAAGAACCTAATAATTTTAATTAAAAAACCAAAAATAATTAAAAAATATATAAAAAAATACAAAAAAAGTTTAAAAAGTATAAATATTAAAAAAAAATAAAAAAGGATTAAATGTCTGCTAAGTCCACGTCGTTAATCCTGGGTTACGCTAAATGCAGATAATAAAAGCCCATAAATCAATGATTTTTCATCATAGCGACAGTTAAGCTGAAATTAGTCAAGAACGTAAACCTACCGGTACGTAAACCCGAGTCAGCTGACACGATCTGTCTTACCAAAGCGCCATGTAAATGAAAACTCAACACCGCAGAATTTTTCTGTAGTTGTAGCCCGTAGCGCAGAAATCTTCGGAATTTAGATTTTTCCGTGTCACTTCGTCAGTTTTACAGATGGTAAAAAAGTTATAAGTTCCTATTCAAAATATGTTTAAAATATTTGAAATTTACTATTGAATAAGGTTTTTGTTGAAAACTACGTAGTTTATATTTAGCTAAAATCTATTATAGTACGAAAAATTGTAGTTGAAAGGGCAAGTTTATGAAAAGGCATTGATGAGTGGCAACAGTGTAGTAAGCAACACTGAGGGCTCCAGTAATCGACAAAATTCTGCGTATACAGACTGCGTTTAAGTATACGTTCTGCGTTCTCGACTAATTTCAGCTTTAGAATTCTAAGAATCCTGTTTGCTTGTCTTACTTTTTACTTCCCTTTCTCTTCTGCTGATAAGTTATTGCAATTTGTAGGCAAACAAAGAAATTGCTTGGATTGAGAGCGTTGCGCTGAGTTGGTTTTTTATTTGTAACTCATACAAATATTGCTGTCCCAAAATTTCCTTTGGGGGGGTAAAAAGGTGATGAAATAAGGAACATTTTGGGGTATTTTTGAAAAAAATCTAAGGGGGCATAAAAGGTTAAAAATTAAAAAAAAAAAATTTTCTATGAAATATTAATTTAAATTTTTTTTATGATACACAGTTTTAAAGTCAAATAAAGTTTGTACAAAAAAGTCCGATGGTGTTTTAAAATCCGTTCATTCGTTTTAAAGTTATGGCGGTTCAAAATTTTTTTTGCAAACAACTTTGACCCCTGACAGTATGGCAACCCCGCATTACACAGACCTAACACCATATTTTTTATTTTAGGTTATACATGTACTATAAGATATATCATTACCAAAAAAATAAAGAACTTTTTTTTTCGAGTGGCTTTTTTTGCAGAGAATGCAAAATATGAATATATCAACACACATTTAAGTAAAGTCCAAATTTTAAAAATAAAAGAATGTTCAGCAATTTTATATTGAACTTTGCTTGCAAATAAAAAAGATATTTGATTTAACAGTAAAATTTTGAAAAGCCTTGCATGTATTTATCCATTGTCATATCAAGAAAGCGCTAATTCGACATTTTTAACAGTTTTAAACAATTTTCCTAACTTGTACAAAGAAAGCGACAAAGAGAAAATTTGTATACAATGGCAACTTTTGAAATTCGATAATAAAATAGATTGCGTTTAAGACATAGAACTTTAGCTTTTTATATTTCGAACTAACTCCTTTTATTTTTAACTTGTTATGTTTACCGCACAGCTCTGCCACTGCAGGACGCATTTTCTCAGATCTGAATTTGATCAAAACAAATAGAACAAATTCACTTTGCCAATGGTGGAATGCATAATGTTTTCGAAATGCCTTACAAATGATTAAAAAATTTGAATTCTGAGTCCTATAAGTACAAAAGTATTTAAACCAAAAAGTCGATTATGTATAAGACATTTTTGCTGCTTTTATTATACTAATACCCAATTGAACTCATACATGCAAGACATTTTCGTTAATATTATTATACTATTTAGTACTAAGTATAACTGATACGTGTAGCTTTTTTGCAATCAATAAATGTTAAATTGTTTTGAATAATGGTTTTTCATAAAAATAATNTATTATACTATTTAGTACTAAGTATAACTGATACGTGTAGCTTTTTTGCAATCAATAAATGTTAAATTGTTTTGAATAATGGTTTTTCATAAAAATTATTGGTTTTATTCTTTATTGATACTTTCATACTTGAAATAAAAAAAGTGATACATTTCACAAACCCGCGGTCACACTGGTACATATGTATACTTGAAAATAGATAATTGCGTCTCGGTCAAGCTGTTTATAGAAATTTTCTTTTTGTATGCAACTCAAACCGACCGCCGCACAGTTGTAATTCGAAAATTGAAAATGAAAAAATTATATTGGTGAAGGTCACATTTTGTCGTTTTTTATACTTATTACCAATACCCTTCGGTGACCCGGTTTTACAAGATTTGGCTGCAAATATAATCACAAGTTTGAAAACTAAGCCAGTAAAGTCATTGGTTTGAATACCTACATAAAAAAATTTTAAAATACATACATACTTGTTTCAAGTGTCATAAATCTGAAGCGCACATCACCTTGACAGAACATTTATTGTTTATCATAAGAGGCATATGTCTAATTATTGAAAATGTCATTACATGACCTGATTTTCCGTCCAGTCTATATAAGTATT
Source organism: Rhagoletis zephyria (assembly GCF_001687245.7). Classification (NCBI taxonomy): domain Eukaryota; kingdom Metazoa; phylum Arthropoda; class Insecta; order Diptera; family Tephritidae; genus Rhagoletis; species Rhagoletis zephyria. Next base: position 53,735 of record NW_016158179.1, read on the forward strand.
TAATTAAAAGAAGTTAGCATTTTTTTCCGCGCACTCCTTAATTCAATGGACTACATCATTTTTTCTGCTCACAAAACTCACAACCAAAAACTCACCGACTAAAATTCAGTGAGTTTTTCGGAAGAGAAGTGTACACAATTTTGACAGTTAAAACTGATTCTCACACATGCTGAATCGCAAAATGAGGAAGTGTACACAATTTTGACAGCTAAAACTCATTCTCACTCTTCCTGAATCGCAAAATGAAGAGTGCACACAATTTTCAGTGTACACTCGAAAACTCACAGTTACGGAATAGAGCCCCAGGCCAAGCTTTTTAATCTGACACTTCATTTTTGAAAATACAACGAATGGTGCAGAGCTGATGGCACTAACAAAAAATTTGAAAAATGATTTTATGCATTAGCAAAAAAATGCATTACTTCAAAAAGTGCAAAAAATGAGCAGGTTTTTATTCCTTCATTCGAAAGCTAAAAATCCGTATTATTTAATAATATAATAAAAACTAACATATTTTTTACATATATTTTTTATTCATTCCATTAAAATTTACCATTTTTTGAAAATTTGATTAAAACAATGTTTTTTTCTTAAATACCGCAGGGACACCTTGTGTTAAGTTTTATTCCAAAATTTTTAATCCTGTAGCTCTCTACTATCTATGTGGAAATAAAAAACGTCAAACCAACATTTTATTTCAAAGGATGTATTTTTGACATTTGTTTTCGTAAAGAGCTTCCACATGGCTATGGTCTTATTAATATTCTTAGTATAATATTTGTCGGCTTTAGTGGCTTCCTGGCGGCACATAATTCATTTTATAGGGAAATTTGTATTTAATTCTTTTTAGTGGATAACATAAAACCAAACACGTTCACATTGCAGACAACGAATTTTTCGATTTTTGCCCACTTAGGCAGTACTGTGCGCCGTGCTTATTCATACTAAAATTAATTTCGGGGAACCCCGGTGACTTTTTTACGGAACCCACTTTAAGAAGCTCTGGTTTAAAGTACAAAACCGCGTATCAACAAAATGCAAAACCGCGTATGTGATGTTGCATAAATTATTTTCTAGAGAGTAAAAACAATCATATATCAAAATGGTTCTCTTTTTTTATAAAGCAATCGCATTTCTGGCTATTATATTTCAGGACGAATGTATAAGGATTGAGCCAAGAGTTTGTGTGAGCAAATCCAATTTTTGGCAGAAATNGCGTATGTGATGTTGCATAAATTATTTTCTAGAGAGTAAAAACAATCATATATCAAAATGGTTCTCTTTTTTTATAAAGCAATCGCATTTCTGGCTATTATATTTCAGGACGAATGTATAAGGATTGAGCCAAGAGTTTGTGTGAGCAAATCCAATTTTTGGCAGAAATCGTCAGTTACGCGGTTTTGCAGAATGACGATACGCGGTTTTGTACTTTAAGCAACGAGATGAACTTTTTTTTTTAAACCGACTTCATAAAAAGGAGAAAGGTTATCAATTCGTCGTAGTATTTTTTATTTTTTATTTTTTTTTATTTTTTTTTTTTATGAATGTTACCGCATAACTTTGGACCACGTTAACCGATTTCTTTTTTTAAAGGAAAGCTGTGACCTCACAGGTGGTCCTATATTAATTTGGTTGAAACCCGATCATCGGATCATGAAGAAATTAACGATAATCTTAAATTTTTATATGAGAATTGAAGTCGCTTTTATTTATTGCTTAAAAATTACTTGTTGCTAATTCAACTTTCAAATCGTTTGAACAGCTGATGAATTGACACTTTTACAGATTTTACCAGCAAAAATTCTTCGGGTAAAATCTTGCAACTTCTGACAAAGAGAGGACCGATTTTACTCTCCCATTTTTCCCCTACTTTGCCAGAGAACAGAGTACCGGAACGCTTTCTGGTAAATTTCTGTAAATTCCTACATCTTCTTGCGAGTTAGGAAAGGCAACTATAAGGATATTCAGACTATGTGNTCTCCCATTTTTCCCCTACTTTGCCAGAGAACAGAGTACCGGAACGCTTTCTGGTAAATTTCTGTAAATTCCTACATCTTCTTGCGAGTTAGGAAAGGCAACTATACGGATATTCAGACTATGTGTACTCGTTAAGGTCTTAATTCGGTATTCGGTAACTCCCACCATTGTTTTGTTTTTGTAAATTACCGAATATATCATTATCAACTTAACGAGCTGACAAGTCTGATAATGTGGTAACACACGCTTTAAAATGTCAGCTGATTCCTTTCTGTCGCTTATGTGCTGGAATTTTCTCCCGCGAAAAGTGCATACATTTTATGAAAAGTTCAATAAACCTTTCTGCCATGGAATTAATAAATGTCTATAAATAAAAGAACTTTACGTCAGCTGATTCGAAAGTAATTTTAACCAGAAAAAGAATGAGGGGGACTCAAAGTTGAAAGTGTTACCGAGTTACCAGATAACGAATTAATACATTAACGAGGATAGTCTGAATACCCTTTATATTTTGGCGCTTACACTTTTGCTAAGTGTTTGGCCTAACGGGTGCACCTGTAAACACTCAGCCGCAGCGGCTGATATTAGTAGAGATCTAAACATATAAGAAAACATAAATAAATGCCGCGTGACGTTACAAAAACCCGAAGTGGATATTGACTGCGAATCGGGCAAGACTATTTATATAAAACTGTTTGTAGTAATATTTGAAAGACTTACGGTTAAGCTTATAAGTTCCTGCTTTTTCATCTGAGTGACGTTACATGACCTTACATTAATAAAATTTCCATTGAAACTTTTTTTGATAACATTGTTTTTAATCTAATTTTTAACGCAAATGATACATGAATTTTCCATTTCCATTTCCATTTTTTGCAAATCTATGTCTTACTATGTTTCAGCTAAATATGCCAAATTTGAAACAAATCGGAGCATAAATACGGCTTTTCAAAATATCTCGACCCTGGCGCAACCTAGCGAGACCATGGCCCATAAAAAATATTATATTTTACTTTTTTGTCGCGTTAGACCTTCCGCTGGAACCGCCCATTTTGAATTTATATGTAAAGCAATACGGATGTATGTACATATCTTGGGCTTTAAAGAGTAGAAATGTATGTATACTATCTTAGGTTGACATGTGGCGGGATCTCAACCCACGCCTTCAGTAATGTTAATTAACACACTAATCTCTCCATAAGCAAACACTTATTAAAGTGCAAAGTGTTCGTTCTTTATTAGATGCACATTAAATTTTGGTAGGTTAAAGGTTTTGCTAACAGTGCCACATTTTATTCCTTAAAAAAGTAATTGTCGAGCATGCTTTATGTATATGGGAGAAAATGCTGAACACCATCATGCAAAAACATTATTAAAAATCAACACGAATTTCCAGCGTCTTGAAATTAGCACTTTAAAAATTTAATGGGCTATAAAACTGCATACGGGCGATTTCACCGTCACGGGTGGGACACTTGTACAGAAAAAATGTTCTTTCTTGTTTAAATTTAAGTATAAAGTACTCAACAATTCTACATTTTGATAAAGCTACACCTAATTGACTATTATATGAGTTATTTCAAAAAACGAAACAAATTCCAGCTTACTTTTATATGGAAAAAATCTGCGTTATTTCTTCTGTCACGGGTGGGACAAAAAAAGAACCTGCTTTTTGGAGCAGATATCTATGTCTTATAATAAAACAAAGAACCACGAATACAAACAAAGCACAAACTACACGAAAAATTATTGCTTTATTATAAAAAAAAATCCGAAATTCCTCTGTCACGGGTGGGACAAAAAAAGAACCTGCTTTTTGGAGCAGATATCTATGTCTTATAATAAAACAAAGAACCACGAATACAAACAAAGCACAAACTACACGAAAAATTATTGCTTTATTATAAAAAAAAATCCGAAATTCCTCTGTCACGGGTGGGACAACGTTTGTAACGGGTAGGACACATATGTACGAATTTTAGTGTGGTCAATTAAAGTTTTTTGAATTTTTATAAATTTTGTACGAAGTTTGAAATGTGGATTTATGTGGTTCTGGTTATGTAATGTGCTAGAATTTTATAAAAATAACTATTAACATTAAATAAACAAAAGAAAAAACCAAAATTGGTCAAAATGTCACACAGCGAGTCGGCGCTACCCTCTTCCTCCCCTGCGTCCACCTCAACAAGCAAATAAAGCTTATCAGCCCTGTAAACCTACCTCTGAAAACTGCCCCACCCGTAGCTGTCACGGGTGGTAAATGCTTCACTGTTGCATTATTCTTATTTAACTATATGGAACCGAAAATGCAATTGTGGTAAACATTTGCAATGAAGTTCTAACATTATGTAACGAACCCGAAACACAACTTTAACTTCTATAATTAAATATAACAACTTTTAGCTTTTTTTGTCACGGATGGGACAAGGCCAATACTGCGTAATAATAACTTATAATATAGATAAAGCACTCACACAATTTAATACATAACACAATTTTATTAAAAGCAGATGAGTTCTACTAAATATTTTTCTTACCAAACACTTGAATTATGAATCGCAAATTATTTGACAGTACTTTCAACACAACCTTTGTTAAACTCACTCAAAAAGTTTACTTAGAACTTGATTTCAAAACGTAAAAAAGGTTATAAAAATGCATTTAAAGTTTTAATTTGTTATTTTTTGGTTGATTCAAGATTTTTACAAATGACTTATCCACACGTTTGTTAGGTTTATAAAGAAAATGATTTTTGCCTGAGGTTCACTTTCCCATGGAACCTCCCATACCTAAAATGTTTCTAAAAAATTTTAATGAAAAGTTTTAAATTTTTTGGGTGTAATTATTAAAGTTTATTTAATTTTTACAATTTTTGTACGAAGATCGAAATGTGGATTTATGTGGAGCTGGTTATGTTATGTGCTAGTTTTTACAAAAAAGGTAAGTGCGCCTGGGACACACTGGAAAAGTGAAACTTATACTACGTTCAAATTGACGAGTTAAACATGTTAAATGGGCTTGAACCAGTTAAATGAACAAAACGTGTTTATAAACAGGTTAAATCGCATGCAATTGTTGTTGGAAAATTTAACCAGCTAAATCATTTAACTCGTTTCAAAACCCGTTCAGCGCAGAGTTGTATCAGAAAGCTTTCTGCTTCAGCCAATCAGAAAGAGCCAAACGCTTTCATTTGACACGCCAACGTTCAAAAAATTTATGTTCTCAAAAATAATAAAAATGAAAAACTATCAAAAAATATCAAAATTGTATGCATGTCTGCCCGCCAAAAAAGAAGCCAAGGCGGTAATAAGTTATTTCCCATCAGGTCTCATCGTACGCAGAGATAAATAGTGCATACATACTTAACATTTTGAAGTGTCTAAGTAATACGTGTGCGTTAATATCATGGAGCACACATTCACATAAAACAAATAGAAACACAAAAAATTTATTTTGAGTATTTTTTATTTTTTAATTATTATTTGAAATCAAACAACCGTAAAGTTAACTCCAAATGTTCAATGTGGACGATTGTGCGCTGAAAATAAAATTTCGTAAAAGTGCTACGAAAATCTTTCGTAGTGTTGGTTTTTGTACAATGTACGAAACTTTCGTTTATAATACGAACATATTTTTCACAACGAAACAAGATTTTACGAACCATACGTAAATTTAACGAAAGGACTTTCGTAAGACATTTTTTCAGTACAATTTACGAAATCTTATGTTTATTTAACGAAACACATTCGTAAAGCACTGAACAAATCTCTGTACGAATAATTTTGTATATTGTAAGAAGGCAGTCGTAATATTTACGTATGGTTTTAAATTTACGAAATCTACAATTCTGTATTCATACAATTTAGTTAATACTTTCGTATAAAGTACTAATGCAGAAACATGTTTTTTAAATCCGTACAACATACGAATATTTTCGTCCCATATACTCAATTACCGGCAGTTTAATATTTCATCATATTTTTTGTATCGCGTGTCATTGCGGAAGTAATTGTTGGCTGGTGTAAAACGTATAATATAATTTTAAAAAGGGATTTGCTGGATAAAAAAATCAATACAAAATTAAATATTAATGCTGTGGATATACTATGCTTTTAAGCATACAATGTTTTTAGCAACGCCTACGCTGCGCCTTGCGCTGCAATGTGGGACTTGATAAATAGGCAATTTCATTAGTTACCTATCAACGGCAAGCCTAAGCCAGGAGCACGCACTACTTAATGTATTTAAAAGTAAGTACATGTGTGACTTTTCACTGAAACTTGCTTTTCAGACGCCTCATAATTTTCCTTTAATTTATAGTCGTCAAGGAAACAAACATCGATGAAGCTTCGAATCTGTCAAGTGCCTCCACATAAAAATATTATAATCTCTAAGAAAGTAAAATCAGTATATTTTATATTCTTTCATATTTTATATCTTATTATATTTAGTTTTGTGGAGTCTCATAGTTTAACACTTTGCATCAATATACTTTATTGAATGAAGCCTAAGCAATAAAAAATATGTAGTATAGAACCTATTCGTATGCATATTAATAAAAAACTTAAGTTTTATTATAGGTAAAATAACCTTCTTTATTAATTCTAATCTACAGTGGGTCAGAAAATTCTTCTTCTTTCGTAGAACGTATGATTGCTTTTATTATTAACACTACAAGAACATGACTAAAATTATAGCACAACACTTTCATTATATTTTAATCAATAATGTTAAGCGTTTTTGCAAAACGTTTTGTGAAACAAAAACGCCAAAAATTAACGATAAAAACAAAATAAAAGTGTTGTGTTATAATTCGTAATATGTTTTTTACAGTGTGGAGAATGAAAGCAAAATCGCACATTCTACGAAACAAGCGCAGATTTTACGAAAGTAATTTTGTTAAATATACGAATTATTTCTGTGCATTTTACAAAAATTTCGTAAAAAAATAAAGAAATAGTACGAATTTTTTTAGTAAATAGTACGAAATTCGTTAGTAAATAGTACAAAATTCTTTAGTGAATAGTTCTAAATTCTTTAGTAAATAGTACGAATACATTCGTAAAATGTACTAAAAATCTGATGCCTCATATTTTCGTAGTATGTACGAAAACGGTTTTGTACAATCAACGAAAACTTTCGTGGCTCAAAATGACGAAAAATTTCGTAAGATTTACGCAAGTTTTCGTTATATTTACGCAGATTTTATTTTCAGTGTGTTTTGCAAAAAGCTCTTTTTCATTTAACAAGTTAAATAGGGCCAATTTGAAAGTAATATTACGTTACATATCTGTTTTGCCTCATAACCAATATAAATATGTGTATATGAACATATGTACATACATACATACATACATCTGCTTTTGCTTAAGGTTATATTTTTTGTCTTTTTTTCTATATGGATCCCTACCTCTACCCCTGTTCGTTCTAATTATATTTGTTATTTTGTTTTCCTTTATCTCCATTTTTATTATTACCTTCCTTTTATTAACTCGGGATGTAACTATGTAATATTGATGCGCCTAAAAGATGCATCGATTTCTATTCTCAAGTTACATACCTGATGACAGTACGAATGGCAATTATAATAGGGAGGTTCTAGTTTTTTAAACTATAATTTTATTACCTTTATACTCTATCGGTAACCAAATCGATAGTAACATCCATCAAAATATCGATAACAAAACTGATAATAATATAGGTAGCAAAATCGATAAAAATANAAAATTAACGATAAAAACAAAATAAAAGTGTTGTGTTATAATTCGTAATATGTTTTTTACAGTGTGGAGAATGAAAGCAAAATCGCACATTCTACGAAACAAGCGCAGATTTTACGAAAGTAATTTTGTTAAATATACGAATTATTTCTGTGCATTTTACAAAAATTTCGTAAAAAAATAAAGAAATAGTACGAATTTTTTTAGTAAATAGTACGAAATTCGTTAGTAAATAGTACAAAATTCTTTAGTGAATAGTTCTAAATTCTTTAGTAAATAGTACGAATACATTCGTAAAATGTACTAAAAATCTGATGCCTCATATTTTCGTAGTATGTACGAAAACGGTTTTGTACAATCAACGAAAACTTTCGTGGCTCAAAATGACGAAAAATTTCGTAAGATTTACGCAAGTTTTCGTTATATTTACGCAGATTTTATTTTCAGTGTGTTTTGCAAAAAGCTCTTTTTCATTTAACAAGTTAAATAGGGCCAATTTGAAAGTAATATTACGTTACATATCTGTTTTGCCTCATAACCAATATAAATATGTGTATATGAACATATGTACATACATACATACATACATCTGCTTTTGCTTAAGGTTATATTTTTTGTCTTTTTTTCTATATGGATCCCTACCTCTACCCCTGTTCGTTCTAATTATATTTGTTATTTTGTTTTCCTTTATCTCCATTTTTATTATTACCTTCCTTTTATTAACTCGGGATGTAACTATGTAATATTGATGCGCCTAAAAGATGCATCGATTTCTATTCTCAAGTTACATACCTGATGACAGTACGAATGGCAATTATAATAGGGAGGTTCTAGTTTTTTAAACTATAATTTTATTACCTTTATACTCTATCGGTAACCAAATCGATAGTAACATCCATCAAAATATCGATAACAAAACTGATAATAATATAGGTAGCAAAATCGATAAAAATATCGACAACAAACTTGATAAAAATATCGATACCAAATTCGATAAAAATATCGATAACAAAATCGATAAAAAATCCCGATAAGAAAATCGATAGATAATCGATAAATCGATAAAAATATCGACAACAAATTTGATAAAAATATCAATAAAAACTTCGATAAAAATATCGATAACAAAATCAATTAAAATATCGATAGCAAAATCGATAAAAAAATATCGATAACAAAATACTTAAAAATATCGATTGCAAAATCGATATCAAAATCGATAAAAGTATCGATAGCAAAATCGATAAAAATATCGGTTATTATATCGATAAGTTCCGAAAATATCGACAACCAAATCCATAAAAATATCGATAACAAAACCGATAAAAATATCGATTTTTATATCGATAAGTCCCGAAAAACCCGAAAATCTGTAATATCCCGAAATATTTAGTTCCCAGATTGAGTCTCTGTCCCTATCTATGTCCTTTTACCTATAATTACCTTTATTTTAATCTCTCTTGCTCTATCTTCATCTTTGCTTTTATCGGTTTCCTCATCCTCATATTTTCTTTATATTTATCTTTGTTTTTACTTTTATGTTTATCATTTGCTTCATCTACATAATCCCCTTCACCTTTGCCCTTATATAAATAAAGTGTTTAAATTTATCTTCATTTTTATTTTTTCCTGTATCTTTACGCGTCTTTGTTTTTGTTTTTATTTTTATCTTCGCCTTTATCCTTTTCTTTATCTATTTACGTACTCACCTTTACTTTCATTTTTATTTTTCTAAGTGTTATTCTTTAACATTTTATTAGCAAGTTTTTGTTTAATTAATACCATGTGCATACACTCAAGAAGTACTTGTTTCAGCCCCAACCATTTCCGTGTGCAATTTCCGTTGAATTTGCCAATTTACTCCCAACCAACAAACCGCCGCCAAAGAAGTCTCACTTTATATGTAAAGGTTGGATTAAAAGTAAAGCTATGTCTAAAGTTAAGCATTTCTATTATCGCTTTATGACGTATTTATGTTTCTTGGTTATAAACCAATTTAAGACGAATAATAACATGCTTTACTTTAAACACAATCATAAATGCAACCCTTAAATATAAAATTAGCTTTAAAACTGCCCTAAATATGTTTATGTTTTTCGAACAAAAAAAAAGAATTAATTAATTTTTATTCATACAAAACTCAATTTTTGGAGGTATTTTCAAATCGGTCCAGCTCACGTAAATCGAAATATTTTGGCGGACGTCTTAAAATATAATACATTTTGTAATCCCGGCGGAAAGACCGCAACTTTTTTTGGTGATGCAGTCTAATGAACATATCGCACACCGTCTTCCAAAGAGTCACAACTCAAAATTTGGCATTTTTGAAATTATGCGCTAAAAATGTACACAGAGCTTTTATTTACCTTTCAGCAAAAGCTGGAGCAAATTTTTGTTATAATTTGTTAAAAAAACCTAAGGTAAAGTCGCCCTTGCCCATATGATTAGCATGTGCTACGAAATAGTTTTTCGCATTTTCTGACGAACGTATTATTTTGTGTTGACTCTTTTGAAGACGGTGTGCGATATGTAGGTACCCTGCAGTGAAACCCTAAACTAGTCAGGAAAAATACTAGTTTACAACTAGAATTTCCTGACTGAATCCGAACTAGCTCGAAAATGCCAGACTTGTACCAAGTACAGTACGATTTATTCATGCCCTGTTTTGTTTGACTTCGACAGTTTAATACGATAAAGTACACAAAATATTATAACGTTTATTTGATTATATTGTAAACCATTAAAGCGAGTACGTATTCAATTATACCAGTCCTGTTAAATATTGATCAATATTCATTATGATTCTTAACTAAAGTATGTTTTTTTGGGATAAACGTTTAATGATTAAATACCGATATTACAACCTTTTTAATGATTAATAATTAATTACTTAAAAATAATGTTAATTAATTCATTAATTTTAATATATAACATCATTATTTCATTATTTTTTACTTTTTTTTAATTACACGATTAATAAGATTATTTGATTAATTTCTATTATCAATCAACAAGCCAAAATATAGACAAAAATTAAGAATACATATTTAATAAATGCTTGAATTATTTATCTATTTTATTCTTATCCAAATCTCAAATTTTAAACATTAATTATTACTTTTATAAAATTTTTAAAAGAATAGACTGAAACGTGCAAAGTTAATGAATTTAATTTATTTTAATGAAAACTTTTACTTTAAGTTTAGTTTACTCAAAAATTAACTAAAGTATTCATTTTATTTTTAACTAAAATATTTTCTTTTGGATATTCAAGTTTATTATAAAAGATAAAAATATAGTCTTTATTGTACCTGAAACCTTTTACTTTTAATAATTTAAATTTATGTTCGATAGTTTGAAATATTTATGTATTTATTTTTGCTTTTAATTAATACTCAAAAAATTTAACACTAATTACTGGCAAATCTAAGGTCACTAAATAAAAGTGTGTAATATATATTAAAGTGTACTTAATCAAACGTTTTTTATTGTATATTCATGAATTAATTTAATTTTTTGACTCCCAAAGTAGTGGTTTTGGTCCATAATTGGACTAGTATTTTTCTGTCTATTTTGAACTAGTATGAGACTAGTATATTTCTGACCGAAATCTGACAATTGCCATCTCGTAGGACATCGCCATGTTAAAAATACCAGTTGATTGCATGGAAAAAAGATAGTTGGCTGACTAGTTGGGCATGCGGTTCATACTAGTTGTGAGGTAGTTTACGACTAGTACATTTGACTACAGGGTATGTATGGATAAACATATCGTCGATGTTTTTGCAAAACCGTCCATCGACCAATTGTGCAAAACCGCCTATCTTGCGGCACACAAATTTTACAGGAGAGCGAAAAACGGTTTTGTTTTTTTGAAGGCATTGCCTTGATAGGCGGTATTTTCACTAGCTATTATTTTACAAATCTATTGTTTTAATAACGATTTTACAATTCATTTTCAGAAACTGCGCTTTTTTGCGATTTCGCGCTAATTTGACGATTTGTTTTGGATATTTGCGCGTAAAAATTTAGGAAATCACCATTGGCGATTTTTCCCCTCATATAAATTTTTTCCAATTATAAAAATAAACAAAACTTAGTTTTCCACGATAATTTTACAGAAGAGGCTAATGAACTGCGTGATAAACCTGACTTAAGAAGCATATTAAAAGACTGTCAAATTGTTTAATCACCCTAATCGAATAACTTTTGAAACGATTACTTAGTCAATTAAATACTTTTAAAAAAGCTTTGATTTTGTCACCATTTAATTTTCCCATGGAATAACTTTTCTCAGAACCATTCCATCCGACTCTGAAGAATTTTGGATAATTGCTTACGGAGTGAAAACCGCAACAGGCAATAAAATGTTTGGAAATATAAGTAAATTCATATTATTATCCTTGCCGCACTCACATGCTTTGTTGAGCGCGTTTTTTCCGTAATGAATTCAACAAAAACTAAGATTCTAAATAGGATGAGGTTGGAAAGCCTTAATTCAATAGTTCGAATAAAGTGTTATATGAAGGCTAATAGTTTCTGCTGCAAAACGTTTCCAATATCAAACAGTATGTTATCAAGGTTGAACAGCTCAATATATGACAACAACAGAAATGTAAATCATTCAGACACTATAGGTGATTTTGAAGAAATTGTGGAATTAGCTGATCTCGCCTTATTATAAGGTTTTTATTTAATTTTTAGCGCCGAGCTCTTAAAAGCGGATTGTGCGATTAATCAATTAATATGAGTTATAGTAAATTTAATAATTGCGCAGTCTTATTGCAAAATGTGTTGAAACAACAATTTTTAAAAACTATGCGTATTTTTAAAGAAAACTGTTTGTACATCACTATTATATAAGTGATTTGTGTTATTTATTATTACCCTCTGAAGGTAATATATTGGTTTCTGGTTTTAAAAACTATATTATAACAAGATCTCATTTTTAAAATAAAAGATTTGTTAAATCGATTTCATGCATTTTATTTAAAAAAATTATTTGAGATTTTTGTCAGAAATTGCGCTTTTTTTAAACAATCTGGGCATCCTGATTTTACGATTCTTCTGCATAAATCTCGATGTCTGAAGTTCAGGGTTAACAAATCTCGTTTTTACCACAATGGCGATTTTCATACATATGTTTCCGCAGAATGCTATATGTTCTTGCAATACTAGAAATAAATACTACTTCGTTCGAAAGCAGGTATGCTTTTCTTATATAAGTGTGTATAAATTTCCAAATAATTTGCAAAAATCTCCAGATACAGAACAAACATAAAACCTAAATGTATACTATCTTAGCTTTAAATTTTACCGTTTTCGCAGCTCCCAATGTTTATCTTCATCTTAAGCAGGGATCACACGATTTGCACATTTGCACAGATTTGTACATTTTGGCAGGTACAGAGTGGTGTTGTTCGGAAATTCTTTTATTATGCTGAACACAAATTTCTAAACAACACCACTCTGTGACTGCCAAAATGTACAAATCTGTACAAATGTACAAATCTTGTCATCTTCGCTTAAGAGCTTCTTTACATCGTTTTCACTACTCCTAGTTATAGCAGAACGCAATTTGCTGGCGCAACTAAGTAGTATAGTTTTAGGCACTGGTGTGATTACGGTGACCATCCGTCCTGTATCATACGGGACAGTCCTCTTTTTTGACCCATTGTCCTGGTAATTTATTTATTTTATACGGGACGCCAAATGTTCTGTATTTCTTTTAATGTCCTCTATTTGTCCCGTATTCGGTGTTCCGACGCCTTAACAGCTCATTAAAATGGCATGCCTATGAACGAGTTTTAAGTGATGTTGGTACATATATGATCGTAATTTTCTTTATAAACAGTTATTGTTTTCTAATCTGAAGGCCTTTGATTCGAAACGGGGAATACATACAGTGGCCAAAATAGAAATTAGGACTCGACATTTTAGTAATTTTGGCTATTTTTCCTCAGTTTATTTAATGTTTATTGTTTATTTTATGAAAGTAAAGCTCTCTTTCCCCCAAAAACCATATAATATCAAATTTCCAACTTTGTGCAAAAAACTATAAAAATTAATTCTGCAATGTTTCGCCAAAATCTCAAACTTTTTAATTAGAATCTTTAGAAAAAAATTTGGTTTGCAGTTATGTAACTCATTAAAATTGAGTACAATAAAGTGTGAGTGGGAATTGCTGCTCAGTTGCTTCTCTTTTCAAAAAAAAAAGGGCGAACATACTTACTTTGTATGAAAAAAATGCGTAACACCGTCAACAAAAAAAAAATTGCCAAAAATTAGTGGTAAGCCTTACCGACTTAAAATTGCACTTTATTATACTAAAATTTAACGAATTTTTTAACAAATTTTACCGGGTAAAAATCTCGAGAAAACTTTCCTACAAATTTGTGATGTTACTATAGGGATACTGTTTCAGGGAAAACAGTGTAGAAAAAATTTCCAAAAGTATTTTTTGTCCCGTATTCGGCTCTCATAAATATGGTCACCGTAGGTATGATAGATTCTATTATGAATTCTTTTGTAAGATAAAATACCGGAATTTAATTTGAATGAATGAGCTTGTAACCTTGTGATATTTCTATACGAATTTCTGTAGAGCACGTACCGGGTGTGTGGCTTGTGCTTGAGCTGAATGCTTAACTTAAATAAGACGCCGATTTGTTTCTGATTATGCTCCTAATTTGTGACACACTAGGCGCGTTCATAAGACTTACATAGCTATTGTCTAACCGTTGACTGTTTGTCCTAGAAACGCACAGTTGAGTAGTTCCGCTCAGTTCAAAATTTGGCAACTTTTCGCCATTTTTTCCATCGTCAAATTTTTTCGCTACCTGAACTCAACGTGTTTTGCTCAGCCCAAAAACAGATGATCGAAAAGATTTACGCCGCTTATTTTAAAGTACTACGCTCACAAATGGAGAGTCAACCCTTCATAAAAATAGTATGTCCGGGTTATATAAAATAAAACTAAAAAGTTCAAAATAAAATAATGTAAAAAAATACAGCGTACATGCATAATTGGTTAGGTATATGTACATACATATGTAAATGCCGGTTCGCTATTCGCCCGACAACCTTTTTTAAAAACGAAGTAAATCAGTATAAATTGTCAGTAATTTTCATTCGAGTTTGAGTAACTCTTTTCACTATTTGGCTTTAAGGAACTTCGACGAAAGCTTAACTTATTTTATTTTATTTATTTTAGTGCAGTTTTAAAAACATTTTCTTGCTAAAAAATCTTTTGTTACACTATTTTATTTTATTCCTTTGATTGTACATGTTAAATAAAAGCTTGTTTTAAAAAAATTTTTTTCACATTAACTATTTTATTTTTATATTTATTTTCCATAATGAAATAAAACACCACTTTTTCTTTCAAATATTTATTGAAATCGGAGTTCTTTCTCGAATTGCGTGAAAGTTTGTAAGTTTACACAAAAATAAATTGCTCTTAAAGATGGCGCCATTAAATTAAAAAACCTGTATTAACATAAATCTTTGTATTAATTTTTTTAAGACAAACATAATTTTAACTGTTTTCTGCACGCGTTTTTCATCGCGTTTAATTGTGAATGGTTGTTCACATTATTGGCAAACATTATGCGTAATTAATTTTTTGTGCACACTTATGGATTTGCTGCCTCCTTTTTTATTATTTTTAAATAAATAATTTTTGACTGAAGTTTTATCATTAGAAAATAGTTTACTTCCAACCTGTTTCGTGCTGAATGGTTCGTAGCAATGGTATGTCCTTGTATTATTAATGGTTACTGTATTTTCAAAACGAGTTTTCATGTGCTCATCTTGAATGTTGTGTGAAGATTCTGTACAAAAATAATTTTCCACCCATTGAAAAAGTGTTTGGGCAGTCGTTTCCGATACTTTCAAGTATCGATCGATAGTCGATACTTTGGAAACAAGTATCGAATAAATGTATTGTTACCTTCAATTTTTAACTATTTCAGCTATTGGGGATATATTTTTCGCATTCTTTCCACCACACGAGCGGATCTCGATGTCTCTCCAATAAGTATTTTCGATATATTGATTACCCTCAACTATAGCAGACGCTAAAAAACTTGTATGAGCTTACTTAGATTTTTGATCAAAATCACTCTAAAGAGAATTGCCGTTTGTTTGATCCACGTTGTGTTCCGGTAAATTATCATTTTGAAACCCGGTTATACACTGCTCCTCAACCATTCTCAATTGAACCATTGTAAATTTTGCAACCCGTTACTTTGCTTTGTCGACGCTTGTTATGAAAATATTTTTAAACGATGATGGAGTATCGAAGTATCGACTAAATTTTTGCAATACTCATCGAATACTCAAATGGCTCAACAGTATCAAATCCATACTATTCGATACTCGATACTATTCACATCACTAGTCGTAATTCGATCGCTATCGATTCGCTGCTAACTTGCTCTATAAGCTTGCCGTTTAACCGTTTCTCTTATTCCATCGCAAGCTCCTTTTCCATGAGAAGTTACGAAGAACTACGAAGTTATATTTGTTTTTGAACTGGAAAGCAGCACCGTCAGAAAAATATAAAAAAATTTAAATTTTTTTTATCAGACAATTAAGTTTTCAAGTATGTAGTTAATAAGTTTTGTGATAAAACGATGCACTGAGCTCGAATCATGAGTTATCTTTTCGGAGATAACAACAAAATATCGTTTTTCGATTTTATTGTTTTCGCGATAATAAATAACTGACGGATGGATAGTTGCCTGATTATTTGTCCAGTGATGTGATTGAATGGTATTCGGTACATAAAAAGAGTAATTTTCCGCGAAACCCAAATTGACAACAATTTCTCTGTCTCCTATTCTTTCTTAAACTTTTAAAAAAAAAACTGGCTTGCGCTTTCGCCAGAAAATCGTGTTTGAAAAAAATGGTAGTTCTTGCAGCAGTTCTTCCAAGAAATGCGCCGTTGTTATCGTCACTTCAGTTCTTTTACGTCTGTTGAAATTATTACAATATCACATAATCTTATTTAGTGAAATAACTATAAAACGAAAATTCTCAAAAATTTCATTATCTATCTGGCTAAATTTTATCATTGCAATATTATTATGATGTAATAAAATTTTTATTTCATTCATGACAACTTTAATTCCGGGACATTTTTTGCATTTAGAAAGAATGCAGTCTGCATCAACTCCCTTTTTTGCAATTCATTTCTGATGCCGAAAATTTTCATTTTTATATTTTCATGCGTTTTGCAAACGCACACATTATTCGTTCCTCTCTGACCCGCAGATATGCATTCACGAGGCCGTAATTGATAAAATTTTGAGAGAGATATCTTCGTCAAAATAAATTTCTTTTTGAACTGTTCGTAAAGTTCGCCAGAATTGTATAGCAACAGCCTTTTTCAATAGAAACAAAGTCTGCAATCCCTGGCAACACACGACTATTAGCTTCGGATAAGTAAAATTCCTGAACTGCTTGAATGGTTGAATCTGCAATTTTTCTGTCGCGTTTTCTTTCGGGCTGAGATCCATGCCCTGAGCCTTGTCTTAATTTTTTAGAACGGCGTGCCATTCGGCGTGAAACTTTCAGTTGATCCCGCATTTTCCTGATGGTCCAATGAAAAGGAATCGTAGTGAGGATTTGTATTTTATCTAACCGAGTGTGTGCATTAGATAAAACAGTTTGAATACCCTTTATGAATTCAGCTTCTTCGGGTGATACTGCACATTTATTTTTTCTTTCTTGACCTGGGTTCATTATAACTTCCGAAATATTTATTCGTTCTCATTTTCGTCGTTGGTTTTCCGTCATCCCTTGTCAAATTTGGTCATTTTTTGAAAAATGACACTGAAGATGGCACAACGCCGAAACCGGTTTGTCTCCAAACCAAATTTATTCGTTCCCTTGAAATACGTGCGTTTATAATTGCGGCATTTCTTCTAGCAGAGAATTTATTTTATAAATTTTAATGTAATTGTTAACTTCCTTGCAATTGAAATTCGGATCCGATTTGTCGTCTTCCTCGATGGAATTATTAAGAATTTCATTGTCTTCTCCGTCTACAGTTTAACGTCTTGTTTAATTGTGTCAGGGACCAACTCAACATTGTTGTTTCTGAAGAGATCTCTTCGGCAATAATTGCATACGAACAATCCTATAAGACTTAGTTTTGCTGTCCCACTATTCCGTTACTTCATGAAGATTATTTCGGTTCATTTGGGATTCTTATTTTGTAGCGGATTACTGTATGTATTGTCTAAGATAGAGATTTATATCACCAGGGACATGAAAGTCACACACTACCTTAAAAACCGGAGTGAAGTATGTACGTAAAATTGTTACGAGCCAATCGATATGAAACAAGTTAGCAGTAAATTTTTGTCGGATGACACAAAATCAGTAAAAAAGGTTTATTTCAAGAAAAAAAAAACAATTGCAGTAAATCCATAAGTGTGCACAAAAAAGTAATTTAACACAATGTTTGCCAATAATGTGAACAACCTTTACGAAAAATAGGGGGGCCACTTCACAGATTTTGACTCACATGTTAAAAGCAAACATATCTGAAGAACAACTTTTAGAGTTGCGCGGGTAAATCAGTAAGTGCTTTGATTTCAAAGATGACTTAAAAAAATGTATGTTGCTTAGATCCTTTTTACTACAAAGAGAGTGCGGGTTTTACTTTTCTTTCCCTTTTAAGCCATTATACGAACTTGAATATCGCCTATTCAATGGCGACTATAGAAGATGTACAACAAAATTGAAGTCGTGGAAAATGTTCAAGGGTTTTGAGGAGAAATAAATTTACTGAAAAAGGATTTAATTTGAATATCTTATTTTTCCTCCTAGATCTGCAGCTGCATAACGTATGTAGATATGTACATTTTATGATTTAGAATTAAGTAGGAACGAAAATTCAAATCGATTTTCCTTAGAAATGATGGAAGACAATAATGTTTTTCAAAAGCGTTCAACTGTAATTTGATATGTTAATTTAGTTAAGTATGCAAGTGAAGTGGGATCTTAAGGAGTATAAAAAACTTTATTTTCATTATCTATTTTATATAGAAACCGAACCATATTACTAAACTCTGTCAAAGATCTCATTAAAAACTAAAAAAAAGACATTTTAGTATAAGAGTAAGAAGTTTTTTTAAGGTTTGATACTTTGATGCTTAACATATTTTTTCACATACTTTTGATCCATTTTAGGGATTGTAGGTGACACATTTGGTCTGAACGCCACGGCAACAGTGATAAGCAAGGCCGAAAAGTTTAAGATTTTGCTTGGAATTGCTTATTTTGCTTATTTAGGGTTTCCAAGCTTAATTTTAACGACCATGCTTATTTCAATGTATAAAGCTATGTGCGGACCTTTTAAAAACGGTCAAGAAATAAATTGCTATTGTTTGACATCTGATATTTCACAGCCCGCTGGCTCACAGGCCTATATTTCTGTTGGAATCAAGGTTACCTTGTACTCCTCTCAAACAAACTTTAGCAGACCAGAGTAGAAAGTGTAGCAAATTTCTTAAGAACTTCGTACTGCTTAAGAAAATTTGGCGGACACATTTTTTCTTTACCATTTCTTGGGCGTTTTTGCTATTCGTCGAACTAAAGAAATGTTTACAAATAATAACATAAAAACCGGTTTGGTTTTTATTAACCCGTAACTTCAATAGCATTTCTGCTCGCATACAAAAATTTAAAACCAATGGTTCGTCTCTACGGGAAGGCATTGGTGTTATTGAAAAGATTAAAAACAATTTATCTCAAATGGAGAATAACGAATATTTAAAAAAATCAAAACGACCAGCGCAGATGTCTTTTATTTGAGAATATGAAGCAGCACTTGATTGTCCATTGCAATTATTCAGTTCTTGAAATAAACTGAACAAAAAACAAAACATTAAACTGTACACTGAACTTTGTTTTTTTGCGAGCATATTTACTAATGTTTTAGTGCTTATCTAAGTGCTTAAAATGGATTTTTTCTTGCTTATTTTCTTCGGCCCTGGTGACAAGTATTATCTAATACGCTAACATGAATTTTGTCTCCGTTCGTTTGGTGATTCTACCGAACCGATTTCCAAACCAAAAACACCATTGGAAAGGCATTTTTCTGTAGATGAGCAGAGTTTTTATGGTTTACGGCCTAAATCGACGTTTATACATTTCCGTATTTGTGTATAGATGTTGCTGCAACATGTTCAATTTGACATGTTTCGCATGTTGTTTCACTTCGCATTTGAAATTAAGCTTTGAAATAAAGATAAATATGAAGATGAAGAAATAAATGATAACGATGAAGTCAAAAAAAAGAAGGCAAAAGTGAAGATAAAGACGAAAATGGAGACAATGACGGATACATAAGAATTAGGGTAACTAAAAGGGTAAAAACATTTCTTGAATTTATGAAGTGAAACTTCTTTAGCGGCAATTGGTTGGTTGGGAGTAAATTGTCAAATTCAAGGGGAATAATGCACATGGAAATAGTTCTCAGCGGTTTAGCGGTTTGAGAATAAAAACAAAAACAAAGATGCCTAGAGATACAGGCAAAAACGAAGATCAAGGTAAATTTAAACACTTTAAGGTAAAGGTGAAGAGGAATATGCAGAAATAAAGATAAATATGAAGAAAAGGATGAGGATGAAGATCGATATTGTTATCGATATAAAACTCGATATTTTTATCGATATAATAATCGATATTGCTATCGATAAAATAATCGATATTGTTATCGATACTGTTATTGATTAAATAACCGCTATTGTAATCAATATAATAATCGATATTGTTATCGATATAATAATCGATATTGTTATCGATGCAATAATGGATATTGTTATCTTTATAATAATCGATTAAATAATTGATTTTTTTTATTGATTTAGTAATTTAAATTGTTATCGATATGTACAATAATCGATACTGATGATTGTTATATCTATCGATGAATACATCGATTTTGCAATCGTTGTAATTTTCTATATGTTTATGGATAATGTTATCGGTATTTTTATTGAAACAGTTATCGACAGGGTTACCGATTTAATAATCGGAACATGGAATGCGATCACATTACATGACATCACATCACATGATATGATGAGGGGTCACATTATATTACATCACATGATATGATATCACATCACACGATATCACGTGACATGACATCATATAATATGACATCACATTATATAGTATGACATCACATGACTTGACATTACACGATATGACATCGTATAACATGGCATCGCATTACATAACGTGGCATCACATGATATCATCATATGGTATGACATCATATGACATGACCTCACAGGATATGACAGCACATGACATGACATCCTATCATATGACGTAAAATCACGTCATATCTTATCACGTCACCACACCTCGTCTCATCTACGTGAATAGATAAAGAAAAAGATAAAAGCAAAGATATGCAAGATAAAAACAAAGATGAAGACCAAGGTAAATTTACCGATTTCAAAACCAAGAACACCGTTGGAAAGGTAATTTTCTGTAGATGAGGAGAGTTTTTATAGTTTCGAAATTGGTTGAAAATCGTTGTTTAAAAATTTCCACATTTGTGTATGGTTGTTTTTGCAACCTGTTCAATTTAAGCTGTTTCGCATTTTGTTTTACTTCGTATTTGAAATTAAACTTTGAAAAAAAGATAAATATGAAGATGAAGAAACAAATGATAACGATGAAGACAAAAAAAAGGCAAAAGTGAAGATAAAGACGAAAATGGAGATAAAGGCGAAAATAGAGGCAATGAGAAATACATAAGAATTTGGGTAACTGAATTGAAATTTTCCATAAAAGTTACCGAAATTTATCGAATCATCGAAGTTTATGATTATCGAAATTTATCCATGCTTATGAAGTTATCACAACGTATCGAATTATTCAAATTGATCAATGTTTATTGAGTTGTCGAAATTTATAGACACAGAAACTTCTTCTTCTTCTTTATTGGCGCTGTAACCGCCTAAACGATTTTGGCCGAGTCCAAAACAGCACGCCAGTAATTTCTCTTCTGTGCTAACGGACGCCAATTGGAAATGCCAAGTGAAGCCAAGTCCCTCTCCACCTGGTCTTTCCAACGCAGAGGAGGCATTCCTCTTCCTATGTTACCAGCATCGCGGCCCGCGTTGAATATTTTCAGAGCAGGAGCGTTTCTGTCCATTCGAACGACTTGGCCAATCCAGCGGAGCCGCTGAATTTTAATTCGCTGCACTATGTCTATATCGTTGTAAAGCTCATACGCAAAGACACAGAAGCTTAGTTGTCGAAATTTACGGATAGTTATCGAGCTATAAAAACATGTGGGATTATCGAAATTTGTCAAGTTAAAGAAATGTATCAAGTTATCGATATTTATTGAATTATCATTATTTATAGACTTATAGACTTATTCTTAGACTTACAAAAATTTTTCGATAGCTTTCGGAAAATGTAGAGCTGTCAAAAGTATAAATTTTTAAAGGATCCAAAGAATTTACATTTTTGAGTTATCGAAATTTATCGAGCCCTCGAATTTCACAGTTATTGAAATTGGTCGAGTTAACGAATTTTGTTGAGTTATCGGATTTTAGTGTTTTTAAAATTCATGGAACTATCGATATATATCAAATCATTAATATTTATCCAACAATTTTTATGAGCTTGAGGCCGTTTTCAGTGAAAACTTATTGTGGAAAAGCAACAATAATTTAAAAAAAAGGTAGAAGTGATAGCTATTTCGGAAATCACCACATTTCCTCATCAGACTTCTTTCAGTAGGATTCGAACCGACGATCACCACTGACTCAGCCAGTTGCCTACGCACTGTGCTAAGTTTGTCTTGTTAATTCTTTTTGCTTATTTTCCACTATTTCACTTTGCTAAGCCAACTACAATCAAGCGCAGCTATTCCGCTGCAATTCACGTGATCATGTGGTTGTTGGTTTTGTTGGTTTTTGTTAATATTTCTATTATTAGAATGTTTAACTTTTTTTTTAGGTATGCTCGTCCTTAAGTTATTTGTTTTTTTGTTATTTTTATGGCCTTATACCAATTATATTCAACAATTTTTATGACCTTGAGGCCGTTTTCAGTGAAAACTTATTGTGGAAAAGCAACAATAATTTGAAAAAATGGTAGAAGTGATAGCTATTTCGGAAATCACCACATTTCCACATCAGACTTCTTTCAGTAGGATTCGAACCGACGATCACCACTGACTCAGCCAGTTGCCTACGCACTGTGCTAAAACAAAAAAAAAGTTAAACATTCTAATAATAGAAATATTAACAAAAACCAACAAAACCAACAACCACATGATCAAGTGAATTGCAGCGGAATAGCAATTTTAATTCGCTGCACTATGTCTATATCGTTGTAAAGCTCATACGTATAGACACAGAAACTTAGTTGTCGAAATTTACGGATAGTTATCGAGCTATAAAAACATGTGGGATTATCGAAATTTGTCAAGTTAAAGAAATGTATCAAGTTATCGATATTTATTGAATTATCATTATTTATAGACTTAACGAAATTTATCGAGTTGTAGTAATGCATGGAGTTCTTTCAACTTACAGAGTTATCGATAATTATTGATCTACTGAAATTGGTTGATTCATCGAATCGAAGTTTATGGAATTTTCAAAATATATCCATTAATCGAAATAGATTATATAAGCCTATCGATTTATCACTGCTTATCGAATTTTATCGTGCTAACAGAGTGTAATGAGTTACAAAAATTTTTCGATAGCTTTCGGATAATGTAGAGCTGTCAAAAGTAAAAATTTTTAAAGGTATCCAAAGAATTTACGTTTTTGAGTTATCGAAATTTATCGAGCCCTCGAATTTCACAGTTATTGAAATTGGTCGAGTTAACGAATTTTGATGAGTTATCGGATTTTAGTGTTTTTGAAATTCATCGAACTATCGATATGCATCAAATCATTAATATTTATCGATAAAGTGGAATGTATCGGGGCAATTCTAAGTCCTGCTGAAGTCCAAAGACATTCTAAGATAAGATGTTCCGGTAAGTTAATTTGTACCGTATAAGTTTTGCTACGTGTTAAGTTAGAAACCCTCCCCAAGGCTCCTAAAAACTAGAAAAACTGTCGAATTTCGACAGTAACTGGCAATCTAGTATACATTGATACCCTGTACTTAAGTCTGCATGTGACGTTAGAACGCATGGATGGATTTAAGTAGAAATAAATAAAATAAAATAAAAAACTTTTTAATATACCACGCTTTTATAAATGGTATAAAAACTAGAAAATCATATTTCTCAATCCCATAGAACAGTAGTGTCAAACTGGTAGCTCGCGGGGGCCTGGTAGCTCGCGACCTAAATTTTAGGCGCCCGCAAACAAGAAAATGAACAGAATTTTTTTGTATTGAATTGAAAAGTTTAACAATTGGAAGCTTTTTTGGTACATAAGTAGACTTTTATTTTTGAATTTTCACGAACTCATTCACTTCTTATCTTTCTATGCTAGACATGACAGAATCTCTGTTTCAGAATCTTCAAAATAAAAACAGCGTAATCTCAGCAATAAAAAAGTGTCGTTATCTGATGACCTACCAAACGATATTCATGGCCAAATAAAAAGCGATTTCAAGAAATGTGACTAGGTTTCCTTAAAAATGGATGAGTCGACCGATGTTTCAGACTCTCCGCACTTATTAGTGTTCACCAGAGTGGTATTTTCTGATTTTTCTGCTAAGGAGGCACTGTTAGTCAATCTGACTTTGGAAACTCGTACTCGTGGGCAAGATATAAATATATAACGTAGTGAAAAAGAAAGAAAATCTGATTGCAAAAACACTCAACCTTGACAAGGTTATGAGCACGATCTTTCGTATTGTGAATTTGATTCGCGGATGACCGTTAAAGCATCGGCAATTCAAAGCCTTGCTCGATGAATTTGAGAGTTAATTCGGTGACATATTCTACCACTCGTAAAGTTAAAAGGGACCTACGGTCAGAAAAAATCGGTTTTCACTTTTTCATCGACTCTTATAGTAAACGGGCCACTCTTTCCAATGCAATAAACCGCAGCTTTTTAGCTGCATTCGTTTTTTCACAATATTACTTCAAGGTTAGGTACTTTCACAAAAAAAATTACAAAAAAATCAAATCTGACAAACTATTCTGAAATTAATCAAATTCGCTTGAAACTCGTTACTCGGGGGTTCTCGAACATCGGATTCGTAATCACTTACCTCGTTTTCGGTGTCAACGACATTTTTGAGTTTCACATGAATCCGAACAAATTCTAAATTTTTTCCGCCATATTGGATCCGCCATTTTGAATTTTTAAAAACGAACATTGGATTCGTAATCAGCTACACCAAAAAGCCCCGGGTAACGAGTTTCAAGCGATTCCGATCAATTTTTAGAAATGTCATCCGCCATATTGGATCCGCCATTTTGAATTTTGGAAAACTAACATCGGATTCGTAATCAGCGAACCCGAAAACCCCCGAGTAACGAGTTTCAATCCATTAAAATGTCAGAAGCATCAAAATCAACTTGGTAAACTTCAAAGTCGTTTTTCTCGAAATCGTTTTTTCTGAGCGTAGGTCCCTTTTAACTTTACGTGTCACATATTAAGTTTATTGGGCATGTGCTGCGAGTCGTACGATTTAAAATCGGTGCGATTTGCAAACTATTTTTGATTATTTTTAGGGAAAGTAATAAATATTTCAAATGAAAACGGCGAGAAATACATAACTTACGTCATATCTATCGATTCAGTGCCAAATTTTGTCGTTTTGTTAATCAATCTCCGAAGAAGGTTTTGCAGATCGCATCGATCTCAAATCGTACGAATTGCAGCATATTCCCATATGTTTACAATAACATGAATGTTCTTCATTAAAATATTATGCACTGTTATTAATTTAACTTAACTGTATAAACTTTAATAATAAATAAATATTTTAAAAGGATCAGTTAGTAGAATATATACATTGAATATAAGAAGAGTGAAACGAGTTAACGCAGTTAAGATTGAAGTTAAGCTAGCGGTGCCCGCGTATTATAGCGATAGTTTCAAAGTAGCCCTTTGTCCAAGTTCTGTTGGACACCACTGCCATAGAATTTGTTTTGATAACTTTTGAAATTTTAGCAAAGGTCATTATAAACAATTTGTGGGATTGAAAACGAAAAACGTGGAGCGCATGCAATACAAAGCATTAGATTTAATTAACAATAGTCAAACTACATAAAATGACCTAAAATTTCTACAGAGAAAGTACAATTTTGAGATCGATTTTAAGGGGGCGTTATTAATATATCCACAAACATACATATATGTGTTACCCCTCATATCAATTCGGGTCTATTACATGCGCCCCACGCTTTTCAGCGTGGGATATTAAAAAGTTGTATTTTATTTCTAATATTTTTATTGAGCTTTGTACCACACTTGTTTATTTTATTTTATTTATTTTAGTCTTGTCTGTATAAAATGTTCAAATAGATATTAAAATAATTCAACTTGCAGTGAAAAGAGAACAGAAGACTATGCAAGCAACATGTTTTGTGCTCACGTTGTGTATATACATACATACCACGATTGAGAGAAATAGGGATTGCGCCAATCGCGGTACCGCTAATCCGCTCTTTTTGATTTTGACAGAATCAGCTGTGTGCGTGACGTCATCTTGGTGCAATTGTTGATTGTGAGCATACGAAAAAACCGAACAACATTTTTAATATTTGTGCGTTAATATTTCTGCGTGGTTTTAAACAATTATTGAGACATTACAAAGCAAAAGGAAGTGTGCCGTGGCAAAGTGTAATAGTGAAAACAAAAGGAAAGCGTGCCATATAAGTTTTTTTTTCGTTTCCTACGGACGCAAATCTGGCGAAAAAGGGGAAGCAGTTTTGCCGGCGAGGAGATGCATTAAACACCAAATCGAGCTATGTGTGCATGAAGCACTTTACTAGTGAAGATATTGAAAATAATACACAGTTCGAAATGGGTAACATATTGTGTATTTTCATATTAATTGCATTTAATATTGTTTTTGTAAATGCCTTAGGTTTTGCAAAACTTCGTCGTTTAAACTTATACTCTATATACTTATACTTATACTTATCTATATATATAAAAGAGGATGTATGTATGTGTCTATGCAGCTTATAGACTCCGAAACCACTCAGCGGATTTTGTTAAAATTTCCAGGATAGCTTCATAGAAATCCGGAGAGTGTTCCTGTGAAGTTTGGCTATTTTTGAAAGAGTTGCCACCTGTCAGAAAAATAAAATTTATTTAAATATGCAAGTAAAGTATTACGATGTAGATATCAAACGGAAGGTATTGGAGAAAGATTTACATATTTTTGAGTAGAGTTGCCACCTCTTTAAAAAAAAGTTAAGTGACATAAATGTGTGTATTAAAAAGTATTTCGCAGGATACGTATCAAACGGGAGCTATTGGGAAATGTTTCAGTTAAGACCAATTATCGTATAGAGTGTCCACATACTTAAGAAAATAAAATCGGATAATATTTTTAAGAAATACCAAAGATTTAGAGTGTGATAAACTTCAAAGTCTGTCAAACCGAAAGCTTACCAGAAAGAAAATGCCGAATCCAAATTTTTAAATCTATATGTGAACATATGTATGTATGTTAATGCCAGAGTTGTGTAAATTTTCACCAGGTTGCAATTTAAAAACGGAATTTGTTTAATAGTTAAAAACCAAAAAGTGCTCAATATTAATGCAAAACTTTTGTTTCTTATTGAACAAGGCTTAAAAAAAATATAATAAAATTTGCAATAAAAAATGTTGTAAAATTTTTTCCTAATGCGCATACGAGATTTTGCTTGCATAATTTTCATAAATTTGGGTGTATAAATTTTGGTATTTTTCCACAACATTCATGAAGAGAATACCTACATAGAAAATACTTTGTTACCTAAGTTCACATAAATAAAGGGTTTAAAAATTTCAAATTATTTGTGAGGAAAGTACCTGCAGAATTATAGCATTCGTTTTTATTTTATGGTTGAAGGTAGTTAAATATTGTTTACAAGAGTATATTTTGTTTCCCAAGTTTACCTAAACAATGGCTTCATAAACCTTGGGATTTTTCCACAACGTTCTTGAAGAAAATACCTACGTACAAAAAATTTTTTTTTGCTCAAGTCTACCAATTTTTTTTAATTTATTGCAGGGAAAGTACCTGCAGAGAATAGCTTCTGTTTGCACACGTTTTAGCATAGATAAAATGTAAGGATTTTTAATCTTATTAAGTGGAAGGTACCTTCAGAAAACATATTTATATTGTTTGCCTGTGTTAATAAAGGTCGCATAGCTAATACATTCGCTCATAGCAAGTGTAGACACTGCGCAAACGATAGTGAATTCTTTTTCATCTGAGATCAGTTCAACATACAGAAATTATTATTTACATTCATAAAAAAATAAAATCATGCCACCAAAGTAAGCATCAATTGGAAGAAAAACCCCCAAAACAAAAAAGTCTAATGAATACAGAGCGGCGGAAACGGAAGATCAAAGAAATGTCCCACTTCAACAAAATCGAAACAGAGAGACAAGCTCGAGAAATGTGTTGTTCAAATGGTAAAATAGTTTTGTCATCGTTAATTGAGACACCTGAACCACTACTTAGTTACCTTTCTGGCACAACTCCTATTTCAAACCACTTTTTGAAAAACATACGCAAGTACAACTCTTGCTTTCAAATGACTTCGTTTGGAGCAACGAAAATTGTATCTGAAGGCGGTTACATGCCAACATTCAAAGTTCAAGGCCAAATATACCACAAAATCGGTTCATTGCTCGCAGTGCCACAACAAGATGCAAATTTTCTGCAAATTTATTTCACTGGAAATGATGCACGGGAAGTAGACAAATACATGTGTTTTTCTTTGGCGTAGCAACGCGCGCCGGGTATTGCTAGTACTAGTAATAAAATAAACAAGACTATCTACATGCTTGCTTCTACATGGAACTATGTTGACCTTTCTTTGGTAAGTTCTAGTAGGTATATTTCCATGGTGAATGTAGACAGTTGCTGGTTTAGTTTGCTGGCAATGGCATACATACAAAAGCAGTTTCTACAGTAAATAGATACATGAACTTCACTACCTACTTATTTTTGTTAAAATCTGATTCTTTTTAGTGCTGGTATGAGGTAATGCACCAGTGGATAAGGTCGCCAGGCGCTAATTCAAGCGGCATCATACCGCGCTGTTACGTACCTAAAACAAAACAGTGCCCAAATTATTATACATTTAAAAGTTCAGCTTAAATTATGTTTTACTTACATAGAATATTTGTTTCCAAAGAAGCCACACTCATGCATCTTCTCCGAAATGGTACAAAAGTCATCAAATAAAAGCTGTGGAGTTTATGGTGGTTTGCTACTGTCCACAAATATAAATATGCACTCTGCATGGCTTTTTACAATGGCGAGTCCAAAAATTCACTTTGCTGCACACCTTCCTTTTGGTCTACATGAAATTGCAAACACTGTTAATACATCAATTTTTTCATGTGCTAAAAATCGTACTTACCTAAAGGGCTACATGTCCAAAATTATTGCTACGTGTTCCTAATTAATCAAC
Organism: Rhagoletis zephyria; assembly: GCF_001687245.7. Classification (NCBI taxonomy): domain Eukaryota; kingdom Metazoa; phylum Arthropoda; class Insecta; order Diptera; family Tephritidae; genus Rhagoletis; species Rhagoletis zephyria. Next base: position 83,045 of record NW_016158179.1, read on the forward strand.
CTTTGTATATTTATTGATTTCTGCAAAATTGGGCCATGTAATATTAAAATTAACACATTTTTCTGCATTGTTTACATATTTTTATATGTGTTTTGGCATTTCTCTCTCGAAATTGCACCAAGATGACGTCACGCAAAAATTACGCTCAAAAATCCTCTCTCATTGGCGCAATCTTGTATTCTATCATTCTTGCATACATACATATTAGGGATGTTGCGAATGTGAAATTTTAGACATCCGCGGATGCGAATGCGGACGTATCCTCCTGAATTTTATCTTCACTTGAAGAATCTAGCATAATGGCGAGATCGTTGTTTTAACAGCGCTTACAAGCCAAATCAGATGTGTCAGGTTTTTCTAAAGCTTTTTAAAAAGAATTCTCATGCGTTTGGCTCTTTCAGATTTTGGGGAACCTGTAACGTCATCAGCGTTTTTCAATTTTAGTTTTTGTAATTCATTTTTAATACTATATTTTGCGCTGGTTTGAAAAATTTGTGCTTATAGCGAGCTAAATAGGTGGATATGGAAAATAAATTATTATTTTGAACAAAATTCTGTTTTCAAGGTCGTGGCTGCCAGCCGAGTGTGATCAGAATATTGTTATTTTTTTAAAAAAAGCACCCCGTTTTTAATAAGCATTTGAATTATTGGAATCACGGATGATGAGGGTCTCAGACAGTTACGTACTCTTACCTAATTAAAGATCAAACCTATAGCTCTTTAATTATTTGAGCATCGATTCTGTTTATAGCCAGACGTTGACTATTTCTGCTGGAAATCCCTATTCTAGGAGCTTAATCTTTGACATTAAATATCGAAGAAGGTAGACGTAGGGGGACAGTTTTAACACAGAGGCTTTTAGTCAAGGATCCAATGTACATATTTCCCTATGAAAAAAATATTGCCCGACAAGTAAACAAAATTACTGTTCCCAAAAAGCCAACCGTCCCGTTTTCGGCGGGACTGTCCCGGATTTAAAAGCTATGTCCCTGTCCCGATACAATACCTGTCGGGACGCAAAATGTCCCGGTTTTTGGCACGAAAAAAATTTAGACATCTCTTTGTAAAAAATTTAGAACTCTTCAAATATTTAGATTTTACATATTCTATTTTCTAATCGATCTATATGCCGTATAGTAAAGCAAACTTTGTAATTGTGTACCGATTAAAATGGGTGAAATACAAAGTATGTTCGACAATTCTTTTTGTTTGGAAGCAACTTCCTGCAAAGAAATTCCTAAAAATACTAAAATGCCAACTTGTATGCAGATTTATTGAATTTTCTTAAGTTTTGCAGAAAGTTCAGATATTTTTACATTAGCAAATCGCGGAAAATTTTAAGTAAATAAAATTATAGTTTAAAAAACTAAAACCTTCCTATTATAATTGCCATTCGTACTGCCATCAGGTATGTAACTTGAGAATAGAAATCGCTGCATCTTTTAGGCGCATCAATATTACCTAGTTACATCCCGAGCTAATAAAAGGAAGGTAAAAAAATGTTGCATACATTGTGAAAAATTCCCTGTGCCAATAATTTAAAGCGGCAATGTACATACATACATACTTATATAGCAATTTATAATTTTGTGTGATTTTCATTCTACTTTTAGTATATGTTTTAAGTAATTTAAAAATATTATCATTGAAGCTTCGTTTTATGAAAATGTTTATATGTATATGAAATTTTACACTATTTTGTTTTTCTAAATACAAAGTTTCCAAAAATGCAGCAATAAAATTGAAGTCGTTTGTTACATATTAGGGGTATTCTCGATGTCTTGAAAGTATTACGGATTGTATGAAATGCAAAAATACTATTCCAAATTTGCAGGAGTATGGGAGCCCCCATTGCAAAATGAAAGCATGCATAGGTAGCAAGCTGCGAAATTCTGTATCAAATACAATAACAAGGTACAACAGAAAAAAGATGTAGTGCGCAAAATGAGAGGAATGAGAGAAATATGTAGCAATTTCAACAACAAAACAACTAGCACAGGGTCGCATTTATCTTGCTATGCTTTTTTGCAAAATATTTACCAGGGCTTTGACGTTACATATTTTGCAGCGACAAGAAATGTTGTTTCCCATGTATTTTGTTGTTGTGTGTTTTCAAGTTATGCAATCCGTGCATCCTTGCTACGCGCAACGGCTTTGCAAGAATTCGACAATACCCCTTATGATCTTACCTACCGTCTTTCCTACCATTAGGTTTGTTTTTACCATTTTCGGGTTAGTCTTGGGCAAATTAGCGTAAGTACGAATCTTATGGCCAAGAGAGTTACGGAAGGGCTCTAAACATCAAATCGCGCAAAATTATAAATTTAAGATTTGAGCGGCAGCAAACACAGTTTGACAGTTTTTACAACTCGCCCGGAAAAATAGTCCGACCGACTTCGGGCAAGTGAGAAGCAAATATTGCTCGCTCAAAGTGCCTCTTATCAGCCCGAGAACCAACCAAATGAACACTAATTGGGCACCTGCGGGCGAGCAAAAGAACAACTTCTCATGAAAATACAATCGACGTTCGGAGTCGGCGTAAAACTGTATGTCCCTCCGCTTTGTGTGACAACATCAAGGCGCACGCCACAAGTCGGAGGAGAAGCTAACATATGTGTTAGCGCCAATCTATTATTATTATTATTATTATTATTATTATTATTGCGCGTCCCGGTTTCAAGAATGCAAAAGTTGGCAACCGTGGCCTCATTGCCTAAGACTCAACAACATTGGCATTGTCTACTCTCATGCTGACTTGTATTCGACACGACTCCCGCAATTAGGGTGAATATGTTTAAAGACATTTGTATCAAAGTTGATAAATATGACATTTGACCAGTTTTGTTACACAAATACTTTCACGACCACAGCCAAAAAATATTGGCTACAATTTGTAATTTTGTTACCTTTTATCGGTGCACTTGCACAACATTCGCATTCGCAATAATCAATGCGAGAGCGAATGCGAATGTTAAAATGAATGCGGAAGCAATTAACTTCCCTGTAGGAAACTTAATTAATTTAAAAGTAGTTTATAAACTTTTTTCTTTTCAATGATAACTAATTGAAATTCTCACTATTTTACCTGCGACGAACTCATTTATTTAACATGGCGATGTCCTAGGAATCAGTCAATTACCTTTTCCTGCATGTATTTTTAACCAATTTAAAATTTATTTGGATTAAACAACTTTAACCCTCTAACCGTTTTTTTTTTAATAATGACTTTAAATCACCCATAGTTTTAGATGTTGGTAATTAGGCAACTCTAAGCAACGTTTCAAACTCAGCTTCAATTTACCTGTGAAAATACGTACGCTAGGTGTAAAAACATTTTGACCGTCTGTACACGGTCAAAACGGTTTAAGGTATAAAAAAATTCGGACATACATTTGTATGTAATACAAGAAAGATGTTTTATTTCTTCTAATATTTGATCAAAAATATGTATATACGAAAAAAATTAAAATAAATATAATTCAAAAGACCAAATATAAAACTAAAGGAGGGATATTACTGTCTTATTCAGTGTGAATGTTCGTAAACAAGTTTTTATTAGGCGTCTAACACAAAATTTAATATTTCATGCAATATATATATATATGGTTATTAATTTTTTGCAATGTTTACATAGATTTTTTTCCAAGTTATCCATATTTGTCGAAATTTTGGGAAGGGCAGGCAATTGAAAAGCAGAGGCACCAATCCCTCATAACGCCCGTCCTTTTTATATAGCGCATAAGCCGGGGCACGTAGAGAAATAACTGTATGAGCCTGACGCTACGTTGAAAATAAACTCCGACTCGGCCTCCTTGGGTGAGAGTAAAAGCAATGGCGCGAACGAACACTATAGAAGCATCAAGAGAGGAAGGACTTGTCTACACTTCCTATGATCAACTATAACCACTTCGCTAATACAAAGAGGCAGTTGACGAAGCTGTTTGGTATAGGCCAAAACAGAAAAACATTTGAAGTTCATTATATGAAAGGAGACAAAAATACAACGCACTGATGAGGTGATCGGGCTGTACAATATCTCAAACCGTCAAGTCGTTTGGGTTTTTGCATCCTCTGTTGTTAGGACCCAATTAGTGTCCATATAATTAAATAACCCGTGGCTGGCCAGAGTTATTCAAGGCCTCTTCTCGAACAAAGTGCTTCCCATACTGGGAGATATATCGAGCTATTAAGCTTTATCTGTTACAGCGGTTCTTTTCATGGGCGGGCGACCCCTTTTTCTACCACTCGAGGCAAGCGTTATAGATACAAAGGCAAAACTTCAACTTCAACACCCCTAAAACAGGACTACAGAGTTTCTAAAAAAATGACAATTCGATCCACAACCTGCGCCTCGATTAAAGCTTCGGTACCTACGAGATTTCATACGGTGGGAAAAGTTACAAAGGAGGTACAAAGCAGATGCAAACCGCACCCACCACTGCAAATACTCCTACGTAGGGGATGCCTGAGACCTGTGGATGCACACTGGGTCAGAGGCAAGGTCTTGGACTTCACCAGAGCATACTCCTCTATATAGAAACCAAAAAGAAACTTCCAAAAATGTACTGCTATGAAACGCACTTGAATATGTCAATTTTGGCGTTAACCGTTTTGACCGTCTACAGACGGTCATCAGAAAACACTGTAAATATATATATAAATTTTGTTTAATTCACAATAAAGCACTGAATTATGAAAATAAATAATGTTTTTTACTTAGGGCGTGTGTGAATCGGTAACAAAGTTCTATGGGGAAAGCTGTTGAATAATATTTTTACTATGGTGAGACAGTTTTGCCAATCTGCTGTGTGAAATGAAATCCTTTTTGACAGCAGTAAATTTTTATGATAATCGCGGATTTATACAGAAAAAAATATTAAAAATTGAAGTGAAATTAATATTTTAAGAAAATATCTACCATCGTTGATTGCAATTTATCAATTTAAGCTTTTATTTAACGAAAAATTACACACATCAACAATCTTTGCGATTGTCAAAATTTTCTATGCATTTGTCAAAAATTTCACTAGCCTCATGAGCTACTGAAATTTTATTCACCTCGTAGTTGTCAAAAATTTACTCGCCGCGAACTTTGTTACCGATTCGCACACGCTCTTGCTAAAAAAATTTTCAAGTCTTTAGAAAAATAATTACTGAATAAATATCGGAACTACAAGGTGTCTATTTATCACAGTAATTTATTTCACCTTTAACACTGACTCAAAACTTTATAAATCACAAAGAGCATATTAGTTTGAATTCACAAAGCACATAACCACTAAACCCCGTTGTTATGTTTTTTAATATTGCTATCTAATTTCAGTAACATTTATTAGCAAAAAAGCAATGACCGTCTACAGGCGGTCATAACGGTCAGTGGGTTAAGGTCAGTCTTTTGAATTCGCTTTCGTTCTGCTCTTCACAGATGCTTTTGCATAACTAAGAAGACCCGAAATTAAAAATTGTAAATTAAATGTTTCGCCTAATGAGATTTGAACATAGCCACTCTTGGCTGCAACCAATTGTAGCAAACATCTTTGCACGCTCAGCTACAGCCATACATGTAAATGTGCTTTCAAATGTTCAGTTTGAATTGTGTGCAAGCAGCAAGTCGACTGTCCGACTCTGCATTTAATTTCAACTACTTTAAAATGAATTGCGTTTAAACAACTTCAAAGTCAGGATGTTTCTTTTGAAAACGCTTGCGTTCTGCACTTCACAGATGCTTTTTCATACTTCCAAGAGAAAAAAGTATCGAAATTCGAAACATTTACTCATTGCATTTGTTTTAAAGTAGTCCTTCAATTAGTTGATTTAAAAAAAAAATCACTTGCTTCCGTCAGGGCTCATTTAAAGCAGTGGTCGGCATACTAACACATTCAAACGATTCAATAAGTGAGAGTGTGTGTTTTAAATGCACTGCTAAGCTGCCGCTGTTCGTATATGTGTGAAACGCACATGCGCTCAGAGAGCGCTCAGTGAGCTATGGCCTGCCGACCACTGATATAAAGAATTGGCGTGTCGTCCATTTCCGCTGTAGCGTATGTAGTGCATATTTTTAGGCGCAATATTTAACTTCTTCTGGCGGGGCGACATCTAGAGTCTTCTAATTGTATGTCTTTGATATGATACCTACGACGAGGTTGATATCTAGACTTTGCCATAAATACCTTTGCTATATTTATAGTATAAATGGTGGTCTGGATATACAACATTGCGAGTTGATAAAAGCGTTATGAAAATGATGGATGATGCGTTGAATACAATCAGTTTGATGATACTTACTGTGCTTATCTGAGTGTGTACATTAGGGTGATCCGAAATAAGTAAAGTTGGAATTTTAATGCTCTCATCCCCTAGGATTATTCTATATCGAAAAAATATACCCGTATTTTTTTATTTTGAAATAAAAAATATTAAGAGGTCGCTCAAAGCGCCCAAAGTTTTCCATATATTTTATATGAAAAAAAAAACAACTTTTCGTAGAAATGGTATGGAACTCTTGAAAATCAATATTTTTCGATCGGAAAAATCTGGTTATTGTTAACACTTTTCTATTTCTCTAACCTCGACTGCAACCCTGTTGTGTGATTGGAAATCCTGCTACTACGCCCGCCACCACAAATACTGCCGTCGCTAATACTACTGCCGTCGCTAATACTACTGCCGCTTCCGACGTCACCATTAATTCTGCTGTCACTTCACACGCTGCCGCCGCCTTACACTCTGCCGCCACTAATACTGCCGCCGTTGAAATTCCCGCCAATGCCGAAAGATCCTCTGCCGCAAATATTCGTGCCAAAACCGCCGTCGCCGCCACTAACGGCTCCATGGGTTATGTTGCTGCAAGCATTCCTGACGGTTTCAATAGTTTAGCCAGCGACACTAGCTCCGCTGCTTTGCACAATATTGCTGGCAATGCCTTTGATCAACAGCTTAGGGAACTCAGAAAGAAACGCCAACTGTTGGACTACAAAAACAAATTTATGAGTTGGAAAGCACGATTGGTAGGCCCACTGGATGCAGAGCCTCGTTCGCAGACATCGAACACGCTGTGCCAAAATTTACTGGTGATAACTCCACACGGTCAGTGCACCATTTTTTTTTGAGGATTTTGAAGAAATTGTGCATACTGTCAATGCAGACGATCAGTTTAAACTGCTAAGCCTAAGCCGCTCGCTACAGGGAACAGCTCGAGTATTCCTAACCACGACGTCTGCTCTTAACTATCAAGACCTAAAGAAGGCGGTCATTGAAGAGTTCGACAGTGCAATCAGTCGCCAGGACGTCTATCGAACACTGACCGAGCGGAAATGGAAACACCTTGAAGAGTCACTGCACTGCTATATTTTGACCATGCAGGCTTTGGCGATGTCATGGACCTAATCCTTGACGGCATCGGAAACAAAATCAACAACATAAACTTGTTTATGCCGGCGAAGTCACTGGATGAGCTAAAGAGGCTAGTGAAGCGGTATTATACAAAATACCTTAAACCAAACTCCAGCATCACTCGGCGTATAACTNCATGGACCTAATCCTTGACGGCATCGGAAACAAAATCAACAACATAAACTGGTTTATGCCGGCGAAGTCACTGGATGAGCTAAAGAGGCTAGTGAATCGGTATTATACAAAATACCTTAAACCAAACTCCAGCATCACTCGGCGTATAACTCCTGCCGTCGCCGTTAAACAACCTGCCGCCTCCGGTAAGCAGCCTGCCGCTGGAAAGGTTAGCAACGAAGCTGGGAAGAACAGCCAATCGCTTTGCTTCAATTGCTCTATGAGGGGACATATTAAGTCAAACTGCCCATATCCGATGCGCCCTAGTGGTTCGTGTTTCCGTTGCTGGAAAATGGGGCACGACCACTATTCATGCACAAATCCTCGGAAAATTTTCAAGCCGATTGCCGATCAACAAGTTGCCGCCGTTCTAGAAGATGAACTCATGGAATTGGAATCACTTAACTTTGTAAGTATTGCTTTTAAGACCAACCCGCGGGAGAGTGCAAACTTTAATAAATTCATTTCTCTTTTTGACACGGGTAGTCCAACTAGTTTTATGAAGCAATCGTGTGTGCCGAACAACTTAGTAACTTTAAGCAATCCGCAACATATCTATCGCAGCATTGGTGGACTTAAGCTGAATATACTTCGTGAAATACAATGTTTTGTGAAATTTAAAAAGGNTTTTGTGAAATTTAAAAATGAAATAAAAAATGTTAAAATAAATATTTTGCCTGATAATGAGATGTTAGTGCCCGTCATCTTTGGACGTGATTTCTTGAAATTGTTTAACATACGGTTAACTAAAATAAAAAATAGATATGCGAAAAGCGATTTGGTATCCTATAGAAACAGAATTCTTGCACTCCACTGCCGGACGACTTGGTCGAAATCTTAAACAAGTTTAGCCTCTTGAAAGCTTATAAGCCACTTAACGTTGAAAATATGGGACTGTTAGTGCCGGCCNATTCGTGACGCCGAATGGACAGTATGAATACCTTAAAAGGCCGTTCGGACTTAAAAATGCCCCGGCCGTTTTCCAAAGATTTATAAATGATATATTTAGAGACTTAGTCGAGGCAAGAAAAGTAATTATTTACATGGACGATATAGTTATAGCGACGGCAACCTCCGAAGAACATATGACTTTATTGCGGACACTACTCGAGCGAATTAGTAAACGGGGTTTGAGTTAAACTTGTCCTAATGCGAATTCGGANGTTAAAATAAATATTTTGCCTGATAATGAGATGTTAGTGCCCGTCATCTTTGGACGTGATTTCTTGAAATTGTTTAACATACGGTTAACTAAAATAAAAAATAGATATGCGAAAAGCGATTTGGTATCCTATAGAAACAGAATTCTTGCACTCCACTGCCGGACGACTTGGTCGAAATCTTAAACAAGTTTAGCCTCTTGAAAGCTTATAAGCCACTTAACGTTGAAAATATGGGACTGTTAGTGCCGGCCGTAGTGTCGCTGCCGAAGTGCCGGATATATTCAATATTGAAATAGCCTGCCGAAATGAAGAGTTAGACATAGATTTTTTCTTACATCCCAGTCAGCGTGCCGAACTAAATACATTGATCCTAGACTCTTATTTACAGCCGAAAGCCCTTAGAGTAGAACCGATGGAATATAAAATGAAGATACACCTAACAACTGATGTGCCGTTTCATTGCGCGCCTAGGCGTTTATCTTACGCTGAGCGAAGTATAGTTCAGAATATATTAAGAGAGTTAGAGTCAGATGGGATTATACGTCCAAGTAATTGCCCCTACGCTTCCCCTATAGTTCTCGTAAAGAAAAGGGGCAGCCAAAGGCGCCTGTGTGTTGATTATAGGGGTTTGAATAAAATAACTGTGCGGGATAACTACCCTCTACCACTAATAGAAGACTGTATAGAATATCTCGAGAGTAAGAAGAGTAAAATGTCACCTGAATCCATTCCCTATACTGCATTCGTGACGCCGAATGGACAGTATGAATACCTTAAAATGCCGTTCGGACTTAAAAATGCCCCGGCCGTTTTCCAAAGATTTATAAATGATATATTTAGAGACTTAGTCGAGGCAAGAAAAGTAATTATTTACATGGACGATATAGTTATAGCGACGGCAACCTCCGAAGAACATATGACTTTATTGCGGACACTACTCGAGCGAATTAGTAAACGGGGTTTGAGTTAAACTTGTCCTAATGCGAATTCGGATATGCTAAGATAGAATATCTGGTATACTCTGTATCCAAACGCGGAATCACATTAAGTGAATCACATGTGAAGGATATACAGAAATATCCAATACCAACTAATTAAAACAGTTACACTCCTGCATAGGTCTGTTCTCGTATTTCCGCCGGTTTGTGCCGTCCTTCTCTAAGATTGCCAGACCACTGCTTGACTTACTGGAAAAGAACACTGACTTTAACTTCGACGAACACTGCCTTGCCGCATTTAAACAACTTAAAGCCAAGTTAACGGAACCTCCGATCCTCGCCATTTATAACACCACACGAGAGACAGAACTTCACTGTTATGCCAGCACGACTGAGTTTGGTGCAGTCTTACTGCAACGACAACATACATACTCCTCCAAGATTACCTCCGCTGCAGAAGCCAGATATCACAGTTTCGAACTAGAGACATTAGCTTTGATCCATGCTTTACGTCGATTTAGAGTCTACTTGGAGGGAATCCCATTCAAAATAGTTACAGACTGTAACTCACTTGCCATGACCTTATAGAGGAAACAAGTTAAGCCGAGAATAGCGAGGTGGGCTCTTGAGCTCGAATCATACGATTATAAGATAGTCCACCGTAGCGGTGCTCTGATGGGGCATGCGGACTCACTGAGTCGCTGCCAAGTAGGTGTGACTTTGGACGTTGGCGAAGTAGAATTCGAAGTACAAATTGCCCAAGAACGTGACGAAAATATCAAGAACATACGAGACCAGTTACAGGAAGCAAAAGTGAAGGGATTTGAACTAGAAAATGGCCTTGTCCTTAGAGTTAGGCGTGATGGTCGCAAAGTTTTGTATATCCCCCGTCAGATGGAAGACAATGTAATAAGACTGGTCACCAGGCGGTTGATAAAACCCTAGGGAAATATTTTTATTATTATTGGTTCCCACAAATGCATCAGAAGGTAGAGCTTTTTACTCATAATANGGTCACCAGGCGGTTGATAAAACCCTAGGGAAATATTTTTATTATTATTGGTTCCCACAAATGCATCAGAAGGTAGAGCTTTTTATTCATAATTGTCTTAAATGCATCATGTATGCTCAACCAGTCCGAGCGAATGAGAGGCACTTGTATAGCATCCCTAAGAAACCTGTTCCGTTCGACACGTTGCATGTAGATCATTTCGGGCCGTTACCATCACAAAAATCTAAGAGGAAGCACATTCTGGTTGTAATTGATAGCTTCACTAAGTTTGTGAAGTTATACCCGACGAATTCGACGAGTACGCGGGAAGTAACCGCCGCCCTAGGGAAATACTTCAGTTACTATAGTAGACCGAGGCGTATTATATCTCATAGAGGATCCTGCTCCACATCTTTAGAATTTGGAGAATTTCAATTTAAGCGGAATATTATACATGTAAAGGTTGCAGTGGCTTCCCCGCAAGCTAACGGACAAGTAGAGAGGGTTAATCGGGTTATTAAAACCATGTTAGGCAAGTTGAGTGACCCTACCGATCATGCTGACTGGTCAAACATGCTCCTGCAAATAGAATACGCATTCAATAATTCGGTTCACGGTACCACAAAAAAATCGCATAGTATGCTTCTATTCGGGGTAGAGCAAAAAGGAGAAATAGTAGACAAATTTACGGAATACTTTGAGGATAAGNGAGAATTTCTACTTAAGCGGAATATTATACATGTAAAGGTTGCAGTGGCTTCCCCGCAAGCTAACGGACAAGTAGAGAGGGTTAATCGGGTTATTAAAACCATGTTAGGCAAGTTGAGTGACCCTACCGATCATGCTGACTGGTCAAACATGCTCCTGCAAATAGAATACGCATTCAATAATTCGGTTCACGGTACCACAAAAAAATCGCATAGTATGCTTCTATTCGGGGTAGAGCAAAAAGGAGAAATAGTAGACAAATTTACGGAATACTTTGAGGATAAGCTTGGCGCACGGGAGGAGCGTGATCTGCAAACTATCCGGCGCGTAGGGACACGAATTTCGATACGATATGATACCATATCGATACTTTTGGCATTCGATACCGACATTTTTTACTCGATAGTTTTAAAACGATATTTTTTGGAATCGAGTACCAGAACCGTAGTATCGTATCGAATGTCATAAACTCAAATTACAAAGATAATGGCGCGTATTCATAGTCCAGCAACTAAGTCGAAACTAACAAAGTTACAACTTAAATTTAAGTACCAACTTAAAATTTACCTCTATTCATAGTCCCATTTCAGACTTCTCCAAAGTAGTTTCGACTTAGTTTACGCTAAAGCAAAACGAGTGTGAAAATGTATCGATTTTTCTTTACGATATTTTGGAAAAATTACATTTTTATTAAATAATGTCAAGTTTGATCATCCATTTATGTAATTTTTATTTTCATTGCATGATTATGCAAAAGAATAAGGTATCATTTTCTTGTTAATTGTGTGAAATAGCCAGAACAACCGCAGTGATGTGAAGTCGATGTTTATCGAAAGCATGCTGTGAAACATACAAATAGTAGATATCTAAATGTTATGCACAAATTTACTCTAAAAGAACTAGCGTGAAATTGACTTATTATTTGAGAATTTATCTAAATTATTCCAATTATAAAATTGTGATATAGCTTTATTCGAATTGTAGTACCCATTTAATCTCATCTTCGGATTAAAATGGATCGATCTTCGTAAATTTTAATTGGAGATTATTCAATATTATCAAAATCACCCTCTACCAACTTAATTTTTACATATTTCGTCTGTTTTCCCTTAATTTGATAAAATACTTCTTCCTAGTTACGACTAAGTTGCAGCTGCAGCCGAAACTAAATTTTAGGTTGGTACTTAGCCAGAAAAGTCGCAACTAAGGCGACTATGAATAGCTTTAGTTGTGACTTAGAATAGTTTCGACTTAGTTGAGTACTAAACATGACTATGAATACGCGCCAATGTGATTATCAATTCTTGCCGATATATGTTAGTATTTGGCCGAGCTTCTCCTCCGATTTGTTGCGTGCGCCTTGATGTTGTGCCACAAAGGGCGACCCTAATGTTTTACGCCGATTTTGAACTGCGATTGTATTTTTTATGAGAAGCTGGTTTTCATGGCAGAAATACGCTACACCACAGCGGCCTACATGCGACACCAATATTCAGATTTTTTATTTTTATTTTGGTATCGATATTTGGGATATCGAGTCTTTTTATTCCGATATTAATGGGTACTCGATATTTTTACAGCGATACTTTAAATGAGTACCATATCGATAGTTTCGGTTCGAAATCGTGTCCCTACCGGCGCGATGCCGCTGATGCAATCCAAAGCTCCCAAGAACGTAGTCAAGAATATTTTCTAAGACATTGCATGAGAGCTAAGAAGTACAATGTCGGTGACTTCGTCATAATAAGAAATGTAGACACTTCCGCTGGCACTAACAAAAAACTCATCCCTAAATACAAGGGACCCTACGTCGTGCACAAAATCCTCGGGAATGATAGATACGTTATCAAGGACGTAGAAAATTGCCAGTTAACTCAAATCCCATATGACGGTGTGGTTGAGGCCAATAGAATGCGTAAGTGGCTTGAGCAAAATATGGAGGCTGGACCTGTCGAAGAGCAAAGCAATACCCTAACCTAAACTAAGACCTTTTAACTATATGTGATAATTTCATCCAAGTATTTAAATAACAATAGTTAAGTAATGTTGTTAAATTAAGCTTCTGATCGAGGTCGATCAAATGTCAGATTGGCCGAGTTGTTAACACTTTCCTATTTCTCTAACCTCGAATGCAACCCTGTTGTGTGATTGGCAATCCTGTTGTGTGATTGGCAATCCTGACTGTAGCTCTGCCTATCACATTCCTTTTCCTTTCTCCTTCTCTGCTATTTCTTTTCTCTCGCTTTCCTCAATTAGATAGAGAACTTTCTAGACGAAAGAAGTCAGAATCGACACGCGCTTGTAGAACACTTTTCTATTTAAAATAAAGTTGTAATTTTTGCGATCGTAAAATTATCTCGCAATAATAAAACCCAGTTGTTTATTTAATTACTTTTTAATACCAGAGAAATGAGCACCCTCATTAAGTCTTTGTTCTAGTTTCTAATAGTGTGACGCTTAAGCAGCTGTTGTAGGTGGTAATATTAGTTTTCCCAAAAATCGTAGATACGTGGTTAAGGCAGAAACGGGACGATATGGGAACTAGTTCGCTCTGCACCCTTTTTCTGTAGTTCCGAACCATTTCTAACGACGAAAAAAGTAACATATTTTTTCACAGAGTCTTTTTGGTATTCCTATGGTAGCCATTTTAAAGGCCAGTATGGAGTTCTCAAGAAAAGCAAAGACTCCATATAAAATGATGTACAAGAAATGGCTAAGAAATTTTCTTGTGTAAAATTTTCTTGAGGCAGTACGCTGTTCTTAACAAATTTGCTACGCTTTCTACTACGATTTTCTAACGTTTTTTGTGAAAAAAGATCACAAGACAACCCATGCTTGCCACAGAAATATATGCCCGTTCCATTATTTCTTGAGGAAAGAGTGAGGTCATAGGCTGGTGAAGTGTCAGATGTCAAAATTCCTTGGACACACATACACACGAAATAATGGTCATTTCTTTCTCGACCGTTTTCTTTAGAGCTGCATACTGGCCTTAAAGTATTTTCAAAGAAATGTGTTCTCCATTTGAAATAAAATTTGTTCGAATTAAGGTTATTTAAACTGAGCATTTGAAAGCGTATAGGAACGAATCCACCGCCAAACAAATATCTATTTTAAGTAAAATAGGTCCCCGCTGCATCCGTTTTCCGATAGTTCCGAACTAGTTCTAAATTCGACAACTAAGATATCAAAATATAATTTTTTAGAAAAGAAGGACTCAGCACAACTTTTCACTCTTAGCTAGCGATATGGAGTTTTAACAAGTAAAATAAAATAGTTTTTTAAAGAAACATACCACGTTTCAGTGGTTTTGAACTGGCGGGGATCTAGTTACTATCGGACTGATTTGTTTTTGGGAAAAAAATCTAGTACGGAACTAGTAGTTTGGTTCACAAGTTCGAGGTTTCCCTACAGGGTGCATACTATGCACGTACATACAAACGGTTTTTCTTTTCTTTTGATTCTAATTAGCTAAACAACATATTTCCGAGAAGAACTTTTAAATGCTTATCACAAAATGAAAAGAAGTTCCAACGTAAAGTACATTTTTATAAATCCATTTGTATGTACATATAGATGTACATACTTATCTATTTATATATACATATGTATAACACTCCTCAAGCACAATTCAAAAATCAGATCCACAAATATAACTGCTTGTGGATCGTACAGATTCAACTAATTTAATGTGAAAACAGATATAACATTAATTATGGCGGCCGCTGTGGTGTAGTGGTTAGAAATGCGCACTACCATTCCGCAAAGTTGGGGTTCCCGCCCAGTTTCCGAATAACATCAAAAACAAAGAAAAGAAAAAGTTGGTTTTTTAAGCGGTCGTCCTTTGGCAGGCAATGGAAAATCTCCGAGTGTATTTCTGCCATGAAAACGCCTTCTCATAAAAATACGATCGCACTTCGGAGTCGGCGTAAATACACAGTAAGTCCCTCCCCTTTGTTTGACGAAACCATAACATATTGTGTTAGCGCCAATCTTGCTAGAGAATATAATCACGAGGAAACAAATATTTGCATTAATTCGATATAAATCCTAGTAACTGATTTATACAAAAAATTTACCACATGTTTTTTTAGTTGTGCCTCTTTTAAAGATAATTGATATGTAAGTACATATGTATGTGTATGTTTATGTATGCTTGTATATATGTATGTATGCGAATGTAAGTATTTACATGACGAAAGTGCTCGAGTTGACCCATGCTCCGTAAATTTTAAAACACTTGTTTTCGTTTTGGAAGTTTGATTTTCTAATAATTACTAGCGCATTACTAATTAGAATGCTTTCATCCGTTTCACGATGAAATATGTACATACATATGCACATGAATACGTAATTCCCGAATCCCGGGAGTCCCGAACCCTTTTGTGAGTCCCGAAATCCCGGGACATCATTTAATTTACGACCAAATTAAAATAAATCGAAATTCAGACACTGTAATGACATAAAAGAATTATAAAATGCAACCCTAAAAATAATCAAATAATATATTATTGTATGCATGGAGTCGAAAACGTCGATAACGATGTTCAACCGCAGATTAGTTTTAACCAGACATTGAGTAACCGGCCCTAAGTGAGTATACATTGCATATTTTTAAGACAATGTTTTCATTCGCAGTTAAACTTCAAAGAGCTCTCAAGAAAAAAGAAAAATTCTTACAAAATGACGCACAAGAAATGGAAAAGAAAATTTTTTCTATCAAAATTTCTTATATCATAATAAATTTAGCCCCAAAACCCACCCCTTGTGTGCGCTACGTGACAAATTTGATATGTAAAAGTAAACAGACAGTGTTTAATTTTTCACACACTAGGAGAGGAAACTGGTTACCTCTCTTTATATGCGTAAATTTAAACGAAAATTTTTTAGAGGAAATTTTAAACATTTTATGTGTAAACTGTGAAAATGTGAAAAACTCAAAAAACAAATTTGAAATTTGTTCTACGCCACACATATGATAAGTAAAAATAAGCAAGCAGTGTTTAAATTTGCATTCATTAAGAGAGGAAACTGGTTACCTATTTAATATGCGCAAATTTAAACAAATATTTTTTAGAGTGTGATCAAATTTTGGATTTCTTCGTGATTCTGACTAAATAATCATGTACTTATTCAAATTTTTATATCTCGGTTCTGTTCATCGTAAAGACTTCATTGTTGACTCACAAAATAAACCACCTCGTCCTAAAAAAAAAATATTTTAAAAATAGTTCTTGAAACGCTCCCATTTTTTGGAACATGTCTTTTTATAGAGAATTAAATAAGGATTACGATAATCTCTACTATGCAAATCAACTTAAAAAAGTTCAACTGTTAATAGCTAAGTTAACTTTAGGACAATCATAACCATCATATAGAAATGTTAAGCCCACTTCATTATCTTCAAAACGACGTTAAGATGAAGTCGTCGCGAGGAGTAGAGCCTGAGATATAACGATTTGAAGAAGTACATGAATGGTCAGAATCATGAAAAAATTCGAACTTTGACAAATCATATCTCCGAAAAAAAAAGAAAAAAAATTCCTCGAATACGTGTTAGATTATTTCATTATAGAACCCTTAAAAAATTTGAAGCGAATCGGATACATGACATAATTTTTTTTTACGAAATTTGTCCGACTTGTATATATATGGTTGGTATACTAATGTACCATGATTCAATAATAAAACAGTTTTCTCGCTCCGTTCTGACAAAATCGGCTCCCTTACTAAGGAACTGTGTGTGGGTTCGTGTGTGTCTGCAAAGCTTTTGTGAGGGAGCTAAGGGAGTGTCAAAACTCTAATGTCACTAATAGCAAACCTTTAATTATTGAATCATGTATATGTACAAATACTATATGTAAGTGTAAAGATGATCTCTAGGGATAAAACGATACCATGGAAGTATCCGTACCCGTACTCGGAAGTAGCATCGAAAGAAAGTATCGATACCTAGTAAGTATCGGGCTAAAAGTATCGATACCTACTTATATCGATATTTGTACCTATATAAGAATTTTTTTTTATAAAAAACGCTATCACATATCAATTAATTTTTGTCAAAATAATTTATGTGACTATCATTTTTGATTTTAGATGAATGGTACTTAATCTCTTTAAGAAAAACTTTACGTTTTTAAACATGTTTTACTAAGATGGCCTCCCGAAAAACAAAAAACAAGTGCCCAGTCCAATAAGTTGTTTCTTAAAAAGTCCCCAGAATTTGCTTTTTTTGTGTACATACATACACGTACATATTTTACTTGTTATACTTTATATTTATTTTGTACAAAGAGAAACCGTTAAAAACAGTTATTTTATAATTTATTTCATACCATTGAATTAATTAATAAAAGTCATCTGTAATATAACACTCTTCAACAGAAGTTTTGTAGAGTAACACTGGCATATTTCTGAAAGAAGTAATCATGTTGATAATTTTTAGAGTGAAAAGTTGCCAAGTCCATTTTTAGAAAATTTACAGGGGACAAAAAAAATCTTTTCAAAACAATTCCTTCAAGAATTTTGCAGAAGGTTCGGTTCCAATTAAAAGATTTCGAGCTGTTTGTGAGCCTATCGATTTTTCTGTGCCTCTTTCGGACTTAGTAAATTTGCCTTTAATTGAATATTAACGGGAAGAAATAAAACAAGCACGTTACCTTCCTTCCTATATCCAAATATAAGATTTCACAAAAAGTGGACTCTGCAACTTTTCACTTAAAGCTACCGATATTTTAATATGTCTTTCTTTGTAGGACTTTCTTTTCGTTGGCAACTAAGCTTCAAAAAATGTTTAGATATTCACAATGATAGTTAGATTAAAAAATAAAATTCCGGGAATAAAATTGTCACTGAATCGGGTTTCGATACAAGTACATTCTTCCGATACCTACTCAG
The DNA here is from genome assembly GCF_001687245.7 of Rhagoletis zephyria. Lineage (NCBI taxonomy): Eukaryota > Metazoa > Arthropoda > Insecta > Diptera > Tephritidae > Rhagoletis > Rhagoletis zephyria. Next base: position 101,308 of record NW_016158179.1, read on the forward strand.
TACGCGGTTCAAAAGTATCGATATCAAAATTACTTGGTGTCGGACGAAAAGTATTGAGTATGTACTTGAATTTACTGGTATCGTTTTATCCCTAATGATTATTATTTACTTTTTGTGAAAATGACCGCGACGACCACAGTTTTTAGTTTATTCAGTTTAATTAGCTTTTTAAACTGATATAAAATAAAGACATTTATATTTCTTTGCTCAAAAACAAACATTTATTTTTGTTTCTAGTATTCGCACTAAAGCCAGACCACAAAACTAGTTTGTTAGCATATTTTAGTTAATGGTAATAATATCCCGAAATATCCCGCGATCCCGGGGTTACCAACTTAAGATCCCGAAATACCGGGATTCCCAAAATGGTCCGGTATTGGATGCCTTAATGCACATAAATAGATAACTAAACATATACGTATGTACCTACATATGTACATGCTTATACCTATATGTACGCTAGTTTAGGTACGCTCATTGTCTCAGAAGTTAGATACCCTCTAGGAAATGGAAACATTCCTCCACGCATGCTGTACAGTTTTCAAAGAAGCTTGGAAATACTCCCGTTCGTTGGACAGTTATGGGTCGATTACGGATAAATAAAAAAATAAATAAATAATCCCAACGGCTTTTTACCCTCCATTCCCGCCCAACCGACACGAGGGGCGCAGTCCGCATGACGTACGGAACCTTTTTTTTTAGTTTTTTGGTGCCGAGTAGTGGAAACAGGAGTTTGTTAAGTGTCGAGATCTAAAACTATTCAGCTACAGAATCAAATTCATCAGCTGAACCACGGTTCGCCTGCCAGCTGGCAACGAAATTGAAGAGAAAATTTGTATTACGAATGGCAACCATCGTTAAAGCTCAGTTAGGTTAGGTTAGGTAAACGGGCTGCCTCCGCATATGGAGGCACACTTGAACTCGACTGAGCTCTCCATTGTGATGACCTTAGAGGGGAGAGGGAAAAGGGCGCAGGGAGGCCGGAAAAAGAGAGTAGGTGGGTAGGAGAAAGAGGAGGGAAACTAAGGGAGAATGATGACACCTATGGATTTCTGTCAGAGAAACGCTCCGTGCTCGCAACGAAGCTATTCAGTCGACTAATGTCCACTCCCGAGATCTCATCGGGAGTGTGGAAAAAGTGCGACCCAAGGTACTTAAACCTTAGGCTCGCAAAAGCAGGGCATCAGAGCAGTAGGTGTTGAGATGATTTCACCTCATCGTCCTCCATGCAGCTAGTGCAGTAAGGGTTATCCATGATATTCAGCCTTACGGCATGATTACCAATCACACAGTTACCAGTAAGCAATAGTACGAGATGCAGCTTGCTTAGTCCTAAGAGCTCCCCAGACCGCCTCCGGCCCACCCGTGGGCAGAAGGATTTTGCCACCTTGCATTCCAGGGTTCTCGCCCAGCGGTCGCTGAGCTAACCGGAGTGATTCCTCAAATGTTCCCTGTCTTGCGAGCTCATCAGCCATGCAGTTGCCAGCGATTTTGCTGTGACCTGGAACCCAAATAAGCTTAATAGCGAAATAATCAGACGCTGCAGTGATCCGGTAACCTAAACTTCGATCCATCTGTAAATAAGTTTACAGGTCCTCGATTCCAGATACTGCACCCTTCCCAGTCTCCTCTCGCTGGAATGTGGGTGCTTAAAGATGCACTCGGATCCAGAACAGGCGTACAGTGGTCTGTCCGAGTCGGTAGGAACCCGAAGCCTTTTAGAATTCTTAGCCTTACTGCGGCACGATCAGCGGCAACGAGTACCCCATATAATAAGATTGGCTTGATTATAGTTTCATAAAGCCAATGAACTACCTCCGGCCCCAGCGTTTGCAAATGGCCCCTCTACAACAATATAGTGCTACTGTAGCCTTCTTGACTCTTTTCTCCACGTTAGGTTTCGAGGAAAGCGTACTGTCAAGGATCAAGCCCAAGTACTTCACCCTGTCACAGAGCCTTAGAGGAAGACTACCCTTTGAGGGAAGACGGAAATTCGGTATCTTATACCTCCTAGTAAAAAGAACAAGCTCCGTTTTACTTGGATTTACACCCACCCCGCAGCTAGAAGCCCAGTTCTCAACCAGGCTCAAATAACCCTGCATAAGCTCAGACAACGTTTCCGGAAACTTTCCTTTTGTTATCAATACTACATCATCGGAATAAGCAACCACCCGTTAGCCACTTCTTTCCAGAGCCACCAGCAGATCATTGATGACAACGACCCAAAGCAACGGCGAGAGAACTCCCCCTTGGGGGGTACCTCTACTCACATACCTCCGGATTGAAGGGCATCCCGACTCTGCCGCGACAGTTCTATTGCAAAACAAGCGGTAAATAAACCCCCTAGCTTATTTGGGGAGTTAACTACAAGCCTCACTGCCGTCCCTAAATTGGCGCGTCAAGTATCAAACAACTGTCAAAAACCTCATGTCCATTCAATTTGTATGGAGCATCCCACAATAATGCGGCGCTAGCGCCGAGCAAATGGAATTTTAATTTTTGACAGGGCGTTGCGTGTTGAAGTTGGATGCAGAAGACGGAAAGAAAGAGAAAGGTCAAAAAAGTGAAAGAAGAAACGAGAATAAAGACGAGAGGGAATGAGGAACGTCAAAAATTACGCCGCGTTGATTTGGGTATAGCGCGCGCTGACACTCGTTGTCAATGGAAACGAAAGCCTCCTCGATATCAAGGAAGGCACCGACCTGAAATTCCTTCTGCGAGAAGATTTGCTCAATATTCTTAACGACCGTGTTTAAGGCCGTTTCAACAGACCTGCCCTTGCAGTAAGCATGCTGATCCAAGGAAAGCGCTCCCTGAGGATCCCGCTCCTTAAATGCGGATCGATCAGCGTCTTCAAAAGAAACGAGGAGAGACTTATCGGCCTGAAGTCCCTGGGTGATACATGAGAGGCTTTACACGCCTTGGGAATAAACACCACTCTGACAACCCTCCAAGGCCCCGGAACATGGCCCTTAGCCAAACAGCCCTCAAAAATGCTGTGACACTAGCGGCTCGACACTTCTGCAGACTTCTGCAGTTGGGCCGATATTATGCCATCTGGGGCCGGAGCTTGAAAAAGCGCTTCGTCCAGAGTGAACTGTATGTACCGAAGATCAGAAAAGCACTCTCCATCCAGAGATACAGGACATTATATGAGAAGAGGCCAGCGAGATACCCAGAACCTCTTCCTTGCTAGCCGTTACAAAGTGGGGTCGCCCCCCCTTATTACATATACATACATAAATTTTCATTTAGAACAAAGTTAAATAGTGACTCGCCTCTAGTGTTGATGTCTGAGCTGCCCCAAATCGTATGGTGGGAATTCGCGTCAGTCCAAATAACAACGTTGACCCTCCTGCTTCTAGCTTCTGCCACCGCGTTGCTTAGTTACCGCGGAGGTGGCTCCACCTCGTCCTCGTGCGTCAAATAAGCAGAGATCAACTAGAGTTCTCCGGGTGGAACCCTCCAGGCTCACCGAGACAATGTCTCCAGCGCTGAAGATAGGCAGAATAAAAGCATTAAGTTTTTTCCTGATGAGCATGCGTCCCGATGCATCATCAATTTGTAGTCCTTCGTCCCGATACCAGAAACCTTATTGCAGCTGCCCAGCCACGGCTCCTGGATCAGGACTACATCGACTCCACCTGCTCAGATAGCTGCGCAGCATCCTGCTCGCCGTAGCGCGCCAAGATCTTGGTAGCCATGCGACGGTCATCACGTGGTTTCCTGGCTGGCCAAGCGTGCCGTTCGCAAGTCCTTCGCTGGTGCCGGCCACACTGTTCAGTGCCCTCACGTCCTGAACTGCAGACGACTTCATCTGCGGCCCTAGTTCCGTCCTGGCTGCAGGTGAAATCTCCCGCGCCCCTAACCCCGAGTCTAGGTGCCGGTGGATGCAGACAAAGAGGTCCGACCCCTTACTGCAGTTTGCAGCATCAGCTGCCCCACCCTGCCCAGGAGTCGATTTCGTCTCCTTTACAGAGGAGCGCACGGGAGGATTCAATTTGGAGTCTCTCCCGCCGCTCAGTATGATGTTTTCGTTGGTTCTGTTCTGTTTATGAGTAGTTTTTGTTTTTGGTTTTATTGTCTTCATCTTGGTCGTACGACGAGGCGGGCGCAGTGGTCAAATGATTGGAAGGGGAAATAAAACGGTCCACCACGGCAGCGCCCAATACCGCAGCAAGGCCACCGTTACTCCATGAGGCGGCCGGGTGGCAGAAAGGCGCCGTTAAAATACAGCCAGTCTGGTAAACCCCCTGGCCGCAAACCTTCCAATGGGCACTGTGCACAGTGGGACGTCCCTATATAAGCTGAGGCCAAAAGTAGTAACCGCACTAGAAATTCGCTGAAATTTCGTATATGGGCTGTTCGGCACTTAGGAATGAAGAAATGTGGAAAATGGTAAAATTCAACGCGCTACCACGCGCACAGCTCTTTTAGGCGGAAATAGTAAATGTTATCCGATTTTGGTGAAATTCAGAGAATATGCTGGTTTTAACGAGAAAAGCTTAAATCTAAAACATCGTCAAAATCGGTTTACATTATCGTCCAGTAATTATAGAAAAGCAGGCGGAAATAAAAAAAAATATTTTTCAAGAAATTCCCTGTGCACTGAAACTTTCAATTTTACCCTCATTTTATACAACGAAAGCTGAGTTAAGGCAAGCAGGACTCTTGCTATCGAAAACGGCTCTCGTCCAAAGAAACGTCCATTTTTGGCTGAATGGTGATTGTGATTAATAGATTGGCGAGTCATTAATATCTACACCTTCTTTAATTTTCACATTATATTGCATATTATTAAATTTATGTACATATCAGAGACTTTCATTTCAGCTCTACAATAAAAATTCAATAAATTTTACAGGAGTTGGGTCTATAAAAGGAAGAATAGAAGCTGAACTCGCAGTTCATCGCAGCTGGAACTATTTGAGATATGACACGCATATTTAATGTTTCCTTGTCCTAAGTATAATTTAGCTCACTTCCTAGGTCCTTTTTAAATATTCCTTTTTAAAGTAAGCACTCGAAATTTTTTACGCTAACAAAATTATGTAGTTTCAAGGTAAACTGTTTTATACATTTCAAAAGATTTATAAAAATTTAAAGCAATGTTTGACCACAGATATATTCAAAAACTGCTCATCAATCAGATTGGCTTTTTATATATCCGCACAAGTGGAAAAATTTATTCAAATTACTTGCGACAAAAACCCAATTTTTTTCTTACAAATTTATTTTTTCGCAATGCTCCTACTTTAAGCTCGTGTCATGATTGCAAATATGCATTTTCGTCCAAAATTCTTTTTGGCTTGGGTTAGCTGGATATTTTGCTATGCATCTGCGTAATTAATTTTTCAGAACTCGCTAATCCGTTTTTACTACTTTTGGCCGCTGTAGTCCCATAGTGCGGCGTCGCTCAACACCCTGGATTAGGGGTTCGGCAGTTCTTGGTCATCGTTCACAAGCAGCCCGAACCATAGGATATGAGTACCCTCGCACAGTACTCGGAGGTAGAGACACGATTACACCACCACCCGATGATAAGGACTGATTGTGATTCGACTAAGGGCCAGTTTTGCAGTGCCAGTTTAAACTTAGTTTAAGTAAACTGAGTTTAAATTGAACAGCTGGCTGACATTTGATTGGTTGATCTTAGTTTAAACCAGCCAGATCGGGCATTTAAACTGAGTTTAAACTACGGCCGTGCATTGAAAAACTGGCCCTAAGCCACCGCACCAGCGTCAAGGTGCCTGCCCTAGCGGAGGTTAGTCTAGACTTAATTTTCGTAATTTAATTTAACGTAATATTTTGGCCAACCTGTTATATGAGAATCTGTGTTGGCGGTTAGTTAAAACTTAAAAACCTGTAGGTTTTGGACTCATAGGTTAAGGCCTCATGAACCAAAAATACAAGATCACGCGGGCAGGAGAGTAGCCCGTTAGAATCGCATTTAGGAAAAAAGTTTAACGATTTTGACATTAGCCGTTTGTTTACATTGCTTCGTTGTTTACAATTTGGTGGTGGCTTTTTACTGCAATTTTCTTCTTTTTCGCCTGTGACAACGTGTGTACACATTAGATAAAGAATAATTTAACACAACGGCATGATTTATAGCAAAATTTGCATAATAAAAATGATTATTCATGCGTTAAACAATTTCGCGGTTTTCTCCGTTCTCTTCGTTGTTTACTTTTTACAACAAAGATGGCGTCGAGATTTCGGCAACTAGAAAATAACTTTTTTCTTTCTTTCCTTCCCGCGTGATCTTGTGTCTTTCGTTCATGTTAAGGCCTTACGGAAATTGAGAACGGTGAGAGAATCAGGCTGGCCAGATTTTCGTTTTTGCATTTCTCAAAAATAAATGAACGCAAACAAATTTTTTGCATGAATTTTTTATTGTGGCATTTTAGGCAGCAAATTATAAAACAGTTTAAAAAGAAAACACCAAAACTAAATATTTCCGCATCTGGCTTAAGTTGACGTGTTGAGTAATCATTATTTTTTACGGTAAGTTAAATTAAGTTAAGTCTACACTTTCTACAGCTTTCAGTTGCTGTAGAGTTATCGATAATCAAAATTCGACAGTTGGGCAACCAGCAAGTGGTTGTAAATGAGCTGTGCTAGTAAAATGAAATTTTAAAATAAACAGTTTAAAAAAAAAAAATTTGCAATAATGCTAAGTTCAGTAGAACTATTTTTTAATGGACAAAGAGAAGTGCCGAACGCGGCCTCAATCCGGCGACACTTCCAGAACAAGTTAATGCTTTGAAAGTTTTTCTTTAAAATATTATCGTTTTGGGTTCAGATCAGATTGAAAGCATATCCCATACTTCCAAAAGAAGATGTATATATTTGGTTAATACCCAGAGGAACGAATTCGTCCGCTTTAAAAGCTTGTGCAGTTCTTCGATTTTTCTCAAAAGGATGTTCCACGGCAATAGCTCCAATTTGGTAAATTTGTTATGTCAAATTTGTTACTACAATCAAGCGCAGTCGGCTTAACTAGTGAAATAGTGGAATAAAATAATGTAAAAAAAAATATTTTTTAAAAACAAACTTTTACATATTTAACATGTACAATCAAAGGAATAAAATAAAGTAGTGTAACAAAAGATTTTTTAGCGTGAAAATTTTGTCAAAACTGCGCTAAAATGAATAAAATAAAATAAGTTAAGGTCTCTAAACTCTAATGAATATTACTAACAATTTGTACTAATTTACTTCGTTTTTAAAAAAGTTTGTCGCGCGAATAGCAAACCGGCATTTTAATATCTGCATACATACATATATATACCTAACCAATTATGCATGTATGCTGAATTCGCCGACAAGCTTTTTTAAAAACGAAGTAAATTAGTACAAATTATTAGTAATTTTCATTAGAGTTTGAGTAACTCCTATCACTAAATGGCTTTTAATAACTTTAACGAGACCTTAACTTATTTTATTTTATTCATTTTAGTGCAGTTTTGACAAAATTTTCATGCTAAAAAATCTTTTGTTACACTACTTTATTTTATTCCTTTGATTGTACATGTTAAATAAAAGCTTGTTTTTAAAAAAATATTTTTTTTACATTATTTTATTTTGAACTTTTTAGTTTGGTTTTATATAACCAGGACATAATATTTTTATTAAGGGCTGACTCTCCATTTATGAGCGTAGTACATTTAATATAAGCGCCGTAAATCTTTTCGATCATCTGTTTAGGCTGAGCAAAATACGTTGAGTTCAGGTAGCGAAAAAATTGTACGATGGAAAACTGGCGGAAAGTTGGCAACTGTTGAATTGAGCGGAACTAAATACTCAACTGTGCGTTTCTAGGACAAACAGTCTACGGCTAGTCAATATGAACGCGCCCAATGTGTCACGAAATAGGGTTATAATCAGAAACAAATCGGTGTGTTATTTAATTTAAGAATTCAGATCAAGTACAAACCACACTCCCGGTAGGTGCTCTACAGATATTCGTATAGAAATATTACAAGGTTAACAGCTGATTCATTCAAACTAATTTCCGGTATTTTATCTTACCAAGGAATTCACATTAGAATCTATCATACCAGTGCCTAAAACTATACTACTTAGTTGCGCCGGCAAATTACGCTCTGCTATCACTAGCAGTAGTGAAAACGCTGTCAAAAAGCAGTTAAGCGAAGATCACACGATTTGTACATTTGTACATTCCCTGCAGGGAAACCGCGGATTAGTGAATCAAATTTCTAGTTCCGGACTAGGTCTTTTCCGCCAAAAAGGAACTAGTCCGATAGGAACTAGATCCCCACCAGTCCAAAATCGGCGAAAAGTGGTACTTTTAAGAAACTAAT